>NW_005874618.1:0-14948 GCF_000147115.1 Myotis lucifugus
ACAACTTTCTAAGGAGATTGAATGGCTAACTTCTCACTGAATATCAAAACCAGACTTTTTATCATCATGTCGGCATTTCCACTTTCTCCTGGTGAGTACAGTGTCCAATCCTGGATAGAGCATTTCTCATGTCCTAGAAAATGTAGGCAAGATTTGGTGTCATCTAGGGACAAATTGGTTGTTCCATTTGGTTTAGAATCCTTGAATTGGTAAACCAAATGCACGTGCCCCCTTTAAGATTACATTAACGGATTTAAAAAATCCCTGTATTGTAAAAGGGAAGAAACTGTATAGTGGATTGGAATGGCCACTGGGTACTGGGGCAGAGAACTACATCCCGTTTCTGACCTACAGAGCTGAAGCACTTGAACGATCCTTGTCTGTTGTGGAGGTCATCTTTTCCAATGGAATTTGCTAGAATAATCTCTTTCAGGTCTGGTATTCAGTTATCATGCTAACATCAAAGCCTTACCTTAGACAAACCCTCTTTGCTAACTCATCTGCCTTGAAATGGAGATTTGTTTATTGTGAGGCAACAGCATGGACATCGGAAACAGCATTGAAATAATCAGTCTCATTCATTCCCTTTATGTTAGAATGTTAGCAAGTTATTATCTGCCTTGCCCTTCAGTTTCTTCATCTAAAAATGTCAGCACAAAATGATATGTTCACATGAAGGTTTTGTTGGGTTTAAATAATATGATGCTTTTTGAGACAAAGTTAGATCTGCTGTAGAAATCAGCATTGGACAAGGTGTTGGCAATTTACTTTCTATCCATAGTCAATGCCAGAAAAGGTACACTCATGCCCTGTTGTGTCTTCATTAAAAGAACTGCATCCATGTCATCAAAGGATCAGAATTATCCTTGGGTGAGAATTAAAAAAAAAAAAGTGACGGAGTTTAACAACTCAGGTGTTATAGCTGTTCTTCCTCAAGTTGGAGGATCCAGGAGGTGGCTTCCTTCACTGAACTCTTTATGGGGAGTAAATCGGCTAAAATCTTTGATTGTTATGATGTGGATAGATTATCTCTCACTTATTAGGAAATGGAAAACGTTGCAATTTTATAAATTATTATAAAATGAATTGTTATATGGAAACATTCTTGCAATAATTTTACAAAGTAAAATCCTAAATGATCACCCTCTCCAGAGAAAATATAGAAATTCCAGCAACATACATATTCATGTCTATATTACTCCTTCGTCACAGAGGTATCATACTACACTGTGTGGAAGTACAAGACATAATCCAATCTTTTGTATTCCCATCTATAAATGTTTCCAACTTTTGCGATTACAGATTACGCATCAGAAAATAAATAACCTTGTGCATGTGTAATTTTACTAAGAATTACTTTGAATAACAATTTTTGGTTCTCAGCAAAACTGTGAGAAAAGTACAGAGATTCCCTATATATCCCATCCTCCCTGTCCCTACACAGGCATCAAAGGTGGTACATTAGTTAAGAATGATGCAGACACATCATATTCACACACAGCCTGTAGTTTACATTACAGTTTACTCTTGGTGTTGTATGGTCTATGAGTTTGAACCAATATATAATGAGACACATTCATCATCACGGTATTATCTATTTTCTGCCCTAAAATTCCTCTGTGCGCCACTTATTCATCACCCCGCCTCCCCACCCCTGACAACCACTGGTCTTTTCACTGTCTCCATAGTTTTCCCTTTTCCAGAATATCGTATAGTTGATCTTATACAGTATGGAGCCTTTTCAGATTGGCTTCATTCACGTAGTAACATACATTAAAGCTCCTCCATGTCTTTTCATGGCTCGATAGCTCATTTTTTTAGGTCTGAACAACAGTCCATCGCTGGGTGTACCAGAGTTTATTTCTCCATTCACCTACCCATGGACATGTTGATTGCTCCCATGTTGTGGCAATTATGAATAAAGGTGCCCTAAACATCAGTGTGAAGGCTGCCCCTCCCCCATTTTTTTGTGGGCATAAGATTTCCACTCCTTTAGGTAAATAACAAAGAGCACTATTACTGGGTTGCATGGTCAGTAAGTTCAGTTTTGTCATAACCAACCAAACGCTTTTATAAATGGTTGGTCTGTGATGCATTTCCACCAACAGGAAAGAGAGTTCCGTTGCTCCAGTCCTTGCAAGCACTTGGTGTGTCAATGCTCTGGAACTGGTGCGTTCTCAGAGCTGTGCGGTGATTTCATTTTACAGTCTCATTTCCTTGTGGATGGATCAGTGGAGAACACTTGCTTATTTGACATCTTTATAACTCCTTCTGGGAGGTACTTATCAAAGTCTTTGGCCCATTTTTAAACCAAGTGCTTGTTTCTGTATTTCTGAATCTTTAGATTTCTTTGTGTACTTTGGATTAACAGTCCTTTAACCGATGTGTCTTTTGAAAATATTTTCTCCCAGTCTGTGGCTGTCTTCTCAGCCTCTGATCATCATCAGGAGTTTTTAATGAAGTCTGGCTTATCAGTTATTTCATCCACGGATCCTGCCTTTGGCATTGTATTTTAACAGTATTCACCATTCCCAAAGGCATGTAGGTTTCTTCTATCTTATCTCCTAGGAGTTTCATAGTTTGCATTTTACATTTAGGTCTGTGATTCATTTTGCGTTACTTTCTGTGATGGGGAGAAGGTCTATGTTTACATTTATTTTATTGAATGTGGATATCCAGTGGTTCAGGCACTAATTTTGAGAAACTATCTTTGCCTCATTGTATGACCCTCGCTTATTTGTCAAAAAACATTTGGCTTCATTTATGGGGTCTGTTTCTGGAATCTCTGTTCTGCTCTGTGAATCGACTTGTCTCTTCTTTTGCCAATAACACACTTGTATTATTGATTGTTGAGTTAGTTATAGTAAGACCTGAAGGTGAGTAGCATCAATTCTGTTCTTCTCCTTCAATACTCTTCGGCTATTCTGTTTGTTTGTTCGTTTGTTTGTTTTTTGCCTTTCCATATAAACTTTAGAATTGCTTTAATGACAGCCACACAATGACTTGCTGGGATTTTGATTGGGACCGTATTGAATCTATAGGTCAAGCTGGGAGTAGCGGACATCTTGACAATACTCAGTCTCCCTATTCATGAACATGAAGTAGCCCTCCTTTATGAGTCCCCGGCTGGTTAACATCAAACCCACTCCTTGTGTGTCAGCACATTGGTTTCAGCTACTTTTGTCAGCCTCACTCGACAGACTCTATTCTAAGCCAGCTGGGCTACCCTGACTTGATCTTGTTTTCTTCCCTTATTCCTCAGATCAGATGATTCCATATAAAATTTAGGGCATCATCCCTCCTAATCTCAGTTTCACTCCTGAGCCTTCTCGCTCTCCTGGTCTTAATATCTGCATGTTGTATTCGAGCCCAGGTTCAAAGCCGGCTGCCTACTATTCACCTGGAGCTTTTTAAATATTCCTGGTGGTGAAATTGTACTATAGCTTTATGAGAGAGATGTTCCCTTTGGGGGAAATTGGTTAAAAGATACATGATAGAACTCTCTGTACTATCACCTGCAGCCTTAGGAGACTCTGCGTTTATCTCACAATAGGAAGCTTAACAAACCAAAGCTCAGATTGAGTCGAATGTGCCCCCAGTGTTTCAAAACACGAAAGGCCTATGTATGGGTCTAATTACTGTTTCCGAAATGCATTGTTCTCTTCCTTGCTTTAATTCTCCTTTCTTTCCAACTCAGTAGCTTGAAAAGCTGTCACGTCTCTTCTCTCTTTTAAGGTTCCGAAGCCCTGTTTACCACTTTCCCCCCGCCCCACAGTTCGGAGAACATCATAAAACCACCCCAGGCCTCCTGCCAAGGGAAGACCTCCTGAGAAATCTGAGTGGCACCTCTCACACTCTTTTAGACAGAGCACAGAACACCTCTGCCTTATGTTATCAGGAGCCATTACTTTAACCCCATCCAGCGCCTCAACAGCCAACCAAGGAGACTCCGCAGCTGGGGAAGGCGGCTGACAAGGAAAGGGGAACAAAAGGGGCACAGTCTCTCTAGGCCTCAGGCTCCGCTGCCTGGGGGTTCAGGGAGGTGGGGAGGGGTCTGTGGGCTGCCATGGAGGGCAGCATGTGTGAGGAGGCCAGGCCTTCCTGAAACATCTCTATATTCCAAGGGAGAAAAAATCATGCACATATATCCTTAAGTCATTGGTTCTCAACCTGTGGGTCGCGACCCCTTTGGCGGTCGAACGACCCTTTCACAGGGTTCGCCTAAGACCATCCTGCATATCAGATATTTACATGACAATTCATAACAGTAGCAACATTACAGTTTGAAGTAGCAACGAAAATAATTGTATGGTTGGGTCACAACATGAGGAACTGTGTTTAAAGGGCCAGAAGGTTGAGAACCACTGCCTTAAGTGGAGGCAGCTGTGTGGGCTGAGCCGAGGCTGGGGGACGAACAGCTCCTTCTGAAGTGCTGAGAGCGGGTCCTGGTGTCTCCATCTCTATGAGGCCTCTGTTCCCGCATGTCTCCCTGATCCTGTGGGTTTGGGCAAAGAAAAAAGGGAGAAGTCCAACATAATGAGGCGTCCAGGGGAGAAGCAGGTCCTTGGCCTGTAAGAAACTTTCGATTGCCAATAGGAAATGTGTCTCTGTGTCACGTGTCGTAATCAGCCCTTTCGGGTTTTCCTACAGATCTGACAAAATGTCCTTTTCCTCATCGTTGCTCACAATCATCCTCATCACTGCCGTGGTATGTCCTCTTTATTCTGGTGAGTACATTCTCAGTTCTGGGTGAAGCAACTCACACATCTTAGAAAACGCAGGAGACAACGCCTGTCATCCAGAAATGGAGCAGCTCCTTTCATTGGGTTTGTAGCACTTAAACTGGCAAAGGACAGCGGGCGTGTTACCAACCCCCTTTTATGATCATATCTGGGGGTTGTTTCTTCATTTCCACCCTAGAGAGATGGGGGCAGAGAGGTGGGCTAGAAGGAGCAGAACTTAGCTTTTTGTTCATTTCTGACTAAAGATATTGACATAACTATTACTTTTGGAGGTCAGACTCCATGTTTGCTAAATGCAGATGGTAGGGGTAATGGTGTCTCCTGGATTGGCTAATCCTTGGCCATCTCACTTGTTGTCTGCCAGTTCTGAGGCCAGTAAGGTCTAACCTTTGTGTAAGGTGAGAACTCATTCAAAACGTACCTTCCTTTAGTGCAAGAAGAACAGTGACTTTGAGTCCAGGAGCTGTGAGGTGTTGAATAGACATTAGAACTGAGTCCTAGTTCTCGAAGTGGTCATTTCTCCATGTTCAGTGACCTTATGGGAGGCGTACAGAGTGGCATTAAGCAAGGCATTGTCTTCCCTGACTAGGATGTCTCACTTATTAACAAATGAACAAAAGAACGATGTTATCTTCACAGGACTGTTTGATGATCACTGCACAGCACTTCAGATTGTTGTTCACAGATGAGAATAACTTGGAATTACATTTCCAGACTTGGGCTTACTTTGGGAACTTACTCTTTTGATCCGACCACAAAAGGCTCCCCTCGGACCTGGGGGTCCTGAGGAGGCCATTTGTATAGAGTTTTGCTACTAAAAAGTATAGGGTCTTCCCACCAGAGACTCGGCTTTCTTTCCCTTCTTCTTATTTTTACATTTTCTCTGTGTGCTTGTTGCAGGAACTCTTCTTACACCACAAAGACACAGTCCCAGCAAGGTAATTAATACTGATTCATTTGGAAGTTTAAAAAAAGCTTTTAATTTTTTTTTAAATATATTTTTTATTGATCTGAGAGAGGAAGGGAGACGGAGATATAGAAACATCATGACAACAGAATCATGGATTGGCTGCCTCTTGCACGCCCCACACTGGGGATGCAGCCTGCAACCTGGACACGTGCCCTGACTAGGATTGGAACCGTGATCTCTCGGTTCATAGGTCGACGCTCAATCCCTGAGCCACACTGGCTGGGCACCTTTTGATTAGTTTATATTGTAATTTTTAGCAGCAAATTTCACCAAACAGCCCTGCCAGTGTTGTTCTGTGGTTAAAGGTTGACCCATGAACCAAGAGGCCCTGGTTCAATTCCTGGTCAGGGCACATTCCCAGGCTGTTGCCTTAATCCCCAGTAGGGGGCCTGCAGGAAGCAGCTGTTTGATGTCCCTCTCATCGTTGCTGTTTCTACCTCTCTACTCCCTCTCACTTGTTCTATTAAAAAATAAAATTCAGCCCTAACTGGTTTGGCTCAGTGGATAGAGCATCGGCCTGCCGACTGAAGGGTCCCAGGTTCGATTCAGGTCAAGGGCATGTACCTTGGTTGCGGGCACGTCCCCAGTAGGGGATGTGCAGGAGGCAGCTGATTGATGTTTCTCTCTCATCAGTGTTTCTAACTCTCTATCCCTCTTCCTTCCTCTCTGTAAAAAATCAATAAAATATATTTAATAAATAAATAAATAAATAAATAAATAAATAAAATTTACCAAACCAAATGTGCAACAGCATGATCCTTCCAAAAATTTTATTTGAACTGTGCCATTATTACACTAAGTTAAATAAATAAAATCTAGCCAGCCATATAAAAATACTTGGTATCCTATGTAATAAAGAGGTAATATGCAAATTAACCCTCATGCCCTCACAAGATGGCTGCCTACGACCAGGCCGTCAGGGGGTGTTATTGAGGGACGACCAAACAACTGAACAGCAAGCTGTGTGGGGCTACCAGGCCTGCATGGGGGCCATGAGGGACAACCAAGTCCAGCAAGGGGGGCAGTTGGTGGCTACCAGGCCAACAGGGCGAAGGCAGTTAGGGGTGAACAGGCTGGCAGAGGGGGGCAGTGAGGGGTGACTAAGCTGGTGGGTGGGCAGTTGGGGGTGACCAGGCTGGCAGTGGGGGCAGTTAAAGGTGACCAGGCAGGCAGGCAGGTGAGTAATTAGGAGCCAGCGGTCCAGGATTGTGAGAGGGATGTCTGACTGCCAGTTTAGGCCCGGGGTTCAGGCCTAAACCAGCAGTCAGACATCCCCTGAGGGGTCCCAGATTGGAGAGGTTGCAGGCTCGGCTAAAGGGACCCCCCATGCATGATTTTCATGCACTGGGACTCTAGTTTTAGATAAGATAAAATATTCCATTATTTCAAAGATTCCATTACTGGGTATCCTTGTTATTTGCAAGCAACTGATAAAGGTTACAATCTCTTTAAAGTAGATTTATTTATCTAGCAAAACATGAAGATTATAAAAATAATCCACTTAGAGGTGAATACAATAATAATTTTCATATATTCATAGAGGAGGATATTTTATAGAGAGAAGAAACATCTAAATAAATAAAGGTTACAAAGACATTTCAAAATGCAGTCATGTAAGAATACACAACCTATTGTTTATGTAAATTACCAATACTGCCATTACTAACCAAATTTTATACATATAATGTAAATACTAATATATGTGAATATATACATATGTGGTAATAATCTGAATTTATCTGATTCTCTAGTAGTGAAACCACTGAAAAAGATAGGGAAAATATTAACATTCCATTTTACTGATCCTTGTGGTATGAAATAATGAGGGAAATATGATGAAGGCATGAGGGGAAGGGAGAGGAGAGTGGCGGCATTATAACAATACATCCAGCCATTGGCCTGCTTTAAAAATGATATTGGATTTGTAAAAATATATCAATATTTTATGACTAAGTAGATTGTTTATTTTCAAACCTCAATGTAGAACATTTTCATTCCATTTGGATGCAGGATACTTGTACTAAGGTTAAAGACTTTTTTTTTCAAAAAGTTCATTATCTGACAAATTTTATGTTGTTCTTTATGTTTGACAGCCAAACTGTGATAGACATATAGGCCGATTATATATGTGCACCAAAGAACTGCGTCCAGTCTGCGGAACGAATGGGCAAACTTACCCCAATAGATGCATTTTCTGCAGTGCAATGTTGTAAGAATATAAAGCTAAATATTGAATCTTCCAAAATAATGAGGAAACCCATGTTTCTGATAGCCTGGGCACAGTACATAGGCGGGAAAATTGTACTATCTCGGTAAATGCCACAGGATCACACTGGTACCTTTCCCGGGAGTTCCATTTGCAAAAGCAGATTTGTATTGGGCTTCTCCATACATCTGCTGGATATTCTGGAAATGTACAAATCAATGAATTTAACCACTAGGACTTACTGATGGGTCTATGGCCAATGGATTGAATTCTGAAGTCCGTATGATACCTGATCATCTTTGTGATGTAGCATCAAGCTACAAGGAGCATAGCTGAGCAGCAAACGCTGCTTGACCAGAGGAATTTGAGATCCAGCACAATGAGCCTTTTCATGCTGGGAAGGGGCCCCTCTGGGGGTCACCGTGTCTCCCGAACTCCGCGATGGCCTGGGGACCTTCCTCAGAGGGCAGGGCCTCCCAGGACACTGCCACCCGCTCCTTTCACATCTGCTTCTCGCCAAGGAGTTTGCAGTCTAAAGGTTCTACCAGTCTTCCCACTTCCCTCTTCATTGTCTCTCAAATCTGTTTCCTTTTATTTAATCCCCAAAGTGGCTTCTACTCCGAGAGAACCATCAAAACCATCTCCAGTCCTCGCCTCTCTCCTGTCGGGTGGTTTCCACGACTGAGCCAGGACTGACCATGTAGGAAGAGCCCAGTAGCCCCAGTTGAGGGAAGGATGCATGAAGGACTGGGAGGCACGGGGGTCCCAGCTGGTTGTGGAGGGAGCACAGCCTCTCCACGCCCTGCTGCTCATTTAGAAGCACTCAGGGCGGTGGTTCTCAACCTTGGCTGCACATCAGAATCACCTGGGAATCTTTTTAAAATCCTGATTTCTGGGCCTCATCCTCCGGAAATTCTGTTTCTTTGTTATGGGGTGGGGCCACAACATCAGTGCAGCCAAGGTTGAGAACCACTGACTCAGTGTAATGCCCAGGCAGTGTTCAATGCTGTTTGTAATAATGTCTCCTTCTTTCTCTTTACAGAGAAAGTAACAGATCATTTGGATTGAAGCATTATGGGCCATGCAAGCCTTCCTATGGCTCCGGAATTAGGCCCCGGAAGCCTACTTTTCGGAGGACGCCACTCTGAGCCTTTTCAATGAAGGCGTTATATTCCTAGGTGACTGGACAAAGCCTTCTGTTCTATACAAGATGGAGTAGAGAGTGTTGGAAATTGTCTCTCAACTCTAAGAACCTAAATTGATTTTCATTCTCCGTTTGATCATTAAATAGCAGATGAAAAACTACCTTAATCGTGTGTTTGATCATATAAAACCTAATGCAACTTACAATCATAAATATTTCCATCTATACAATACTGAATAATATTATCCTTATTGAAAATACAACCTTTTGTTGATTAATGGCTTAAGACACATGATTACTTCTGGTAACTACAAGTAACTACTTTAAAAGATTAAAAAAATAATACGTTACCTGGGTGTTCATTAAAATTACAGACACTTGGGATCCTCTTTATCAGAAAGAGCCAAAGGCTCCAGAAGAGGGATCTAGGACTGGAGTTCTAACAAGTACCCAGGGTCAATCTTACAATCACGAATATTAGCCAATATGGATTTGCATTCTAAAACATAGGCCTTATCTATCATTGAATGAACTGCAAAGTCTATTCAAAAATATTGCATGATTTCTGAGGCTTGGGGGAAAATTACATTATTTTCTTTGTCACTCACATCAGTCAAGGCAAAGGTTGTTAGTGTACTTGATATAATCTAGATCCAAGGCCCTTATGAGATACGAGAGGCCCAGTGCATGAATTCGTGCACCGGTGGGGTCCCTCAGCCTGGCCTGTGCCCTCTTGCAATCCAGGACCCCTCAGGGGATGCCAGCAGTCCGACACCCCCGAGGAGTGTGGTAGTGCACAAGGTGGCAGGCGGCCAGCGAGGAGCCCGAGCCTGGGCCAGGCACCACGCCGCTCCTGCTCATCCCAGCGCCGCTGCACCTGCCACCATCGCTCTGGGTAGTGCTGCCTCGGAGGCAGGAGAGGTTCGTGCCACCACAGCTGCGCTTGCCAGCTACGAGCCAGGTGTCTGGCGCCTGTCAGTCAGCTGAGTGGCACTCCCACTGTGAGAGCACACTGAACACCAGGGGGCAGCTCCTGCATTGAGCGTCTGCCCCCTGGTGGTCAGTGCGCATCATAGCAACCCGTCGGTCGGTTGTTCGGCTGTTCGGTCATTCTGTCGCTTATATATATAGCTATGACTTGCAAACGTTTTCCCTGATGTTTCTATGTCTCTCCTTCTCCCTTCCTCTCTGAAATCAAGACAAATATATTTTTAAAATAATAATAATAACATCCCATAGAGGGACTGTTAAAATGAACGGTATAAGCAAGTTTAAAGTGACAGCCCCTAAAACAAAATTGTTCCATTTCACAGCCGTCGCCCACGTACCCACCATCTGGATTCCACAATTAACGTTTTCCTGTGCTGATGCCTCACTTACCTCTACCCACTCATCCAATCACCTTCATGATTTTTTGATGTGAAAGATGCAGGCAGAGATCTCGCCTCCAGTAACAGACTAGCGAACAGCCCTAGCTCCCAGTGTGCGGCAGCTTCGTGGTTTTTGCATCTCGGTTTCTAAGAGTTGCCTCAAGACGCACCTGCAGATGATGAGATGCAACCATCAGCGCAAGTTATTTTGCGGGACCAGCAATGCCAGGCTCCGCCACCAGGTGGCAGCAGCGGCCCGCCCAGCAGCCTGAGCCTCCTACTCCTTCCACCAGTTTGGGATTCTGTCTTCCACACCTTAGTCACAAAGCGCACTATAATAATAAATAAATAAATAAATAAATAAATAGATAGATAGATAGATAGATAGATAGATAGATAGATAGATAGATAGATGATAGATAGATAGATAGATGATAAATGAATGAATAAATAAATAAATGTATTTTATTGATTTCAGGGAGGAAGGGAGAGGGAGAGGGAGATAGAAACACCAGTGATGAGAGAGAATCATGGATCGGCTGCCTCCTGTATGCCCCCCACTGGGGACGGAGCCCACAACCCAGGCATGTGCCCTTCAATGGAATCGAACCCGGGACCCTCCAGTCCGCAGGTTCGACGCTCTATCCACTGAGCCACACCAGCCAGGGCACAAGCACACTCCTTTCAGCAGCAGGTGCTAGCGGTGCCGAGGAGCACCTGCCTGCGGGGTAAACGGGTGGATTAACTGCCAACGGGAATCCACAGTGGAGGCTGGTTGATGGGGGGAGGTTGCTGAGGCCGCTCCCCGGTCCCTGTGGCGGCTTCTGGGTCAGAGAACAGGACCCGAGGGCTGGTCACCGGACAGCGCCCGCAGAACCGGCCCCCGGAGTCGGCGTCCGGTCTCGGGAAGGAAAGAGAAGCCCTTCCCAGGGGCCTCTGAGCCCGAGGGGCAGCCGGGTGAGCGACTGGATTAACGGGGGTGGGGGCTGCCTGCGGGCGGGCGGGCGGGGAGGTGGTGTGGACGCGGGGCCGAAGCTAAGCTGGCAGCTCAGGGGAGCCGTGCAAACTCAGGAGCCTGACGTAGCCACAAGGATGGTCGGAAAGTACAACTTTTTAAAAAAATATTTTTTAATTTCAGAGAGGAAGGAAGTGGGAGAGAGAGAAACATCATTGAAGAGAATCATGGACTGGCTGCCTCCTGCACGCCCCACACTAGGGATCGGGCCCACAACCCAGGCATGTGCCCCGACGGGGAATCGAACCCTGAACCTCCTGGTTCATAGGTGGATGCTCAACCACTGAGCCACGCCGCCGGGCAGATTAAAGCTTTTTAAAGTAAGAAGCAGTGTATGGTGGGTAGTCATGTCCTAGGCTAGAATCTGCCCTGACGGAAGTCAGTCTTTCCCTACCTGAGCCGGTCTGTTCTCTCTTGCATCTAAGATAACAGACCTTTGGGAAGTCAGGGTAACTTCCCTTTTTCCAGGCTCCCCCCAAGCCAGGGTAAATGGGCAGCGCTTTTGGGGAAAATTACATTATTTCAGAAAAGGGTTTGAGAGAGAGGGAGAGAGGAGGGGTTGGGAGAGAGGACATCAGTGTGAGGGAAAATCAGATCGCCCTTAGGTGCCCCAACTAAGGATCAAGCCCCTGGCTAAGAGGTCTGTTGTCTTTCCTTTGCTTAATCGTTTTCATGACCGTTCGATGCAGAATAAAACAATGAACTTCAATACCACAGTCTCAGCAAAAACTCTGGTGGGTTGGGTGTTTGCAACCCCTCACCACTAGGGGGCGACGTACATCAGCATTTCTCCTGTTGAGCCGTTTTTGAAAGTAGGGAATTGAAGCAAGTCTGATGAAATGACAATGAATGACAGTGTCCTCACCCCCAGGCTCCCCCTGCGGGCTGAGCGGTGTCGGCTTTCTCCAGTGTGACCTCAGACCACCGGGCGTGGGGAGACTCAAAAACTGACAAGGTCACAAAGCGTGGAAAGGTCATTCTCTGCTTGAGCTGGACCCACTGTTCATTCGCTGTTTGCCCGCGAGGCAGGCAAACCATTCCCTCTCGTCTCTTTGTGGGTCAGTGGGCGTGGACCTCAGCGACACGAAGCAGCGTGTGGCCAAGCGCTGACCCTCTGTCCGTCCGTTTCCTAGGAGGACATGGGGGGGGGGGGCAGGGAGGCAGGGAGTGACCAGGTGTGACCCGTTGGAGGGAAGGTGAACCTGAGTGACAGGGGCATGAGGACAGCAGGCTCACAGTCACCTGGGAGTCGTTCTGCGGAGAAATGTCATCCCGTGAACGAGGGAGGGACCTCAGAGTGACACGGCCCGCCCGGTCCTGGTCCCGGTGCTCAGGACACCGGCCTAGGACACCGGCCTGAGCTCCCACCGCCTCGGCTCTGGTCCTTAGAACAGATGGGAACCAGCCCTGGCCGGGGCTCCGTGGTTAGAGCATCGGCCCAGGCCAGAAGGGGCGTGGGTTCAATTCCGGTCAAGGGCAGGCTCCATCTCTGGCCCCAGTCGGGGGGTGTACGCGTGTGCGGGAGGCAACCAATCGACGTGTCTCTCTCTGTCTCTCCCCTCCCTTCCACTCTCTCTAAAAACCACTGGGGAGAATGTCCTCAGGTGACGAGTAATGAAATGAAAACAGACAAAAGAAGCCGGCCAGCAGGCAGAGGCAGCACAAAGACATGGCCCACCTGGCCAAGGCCACCTGGAGAGGAAGGAAAAAGAGGACAGAACGGGGACCAGCCCCGAGCCCTCCTGCTGGGCGGGCGGCCCTCGCTGCCAGGAGCCCGGGGCCAGGGGGTAGGTGGGAACCCGAAGCCGCGACAGGAATAACCCAGAGTTACCTGAGATTAACATTCGTCCTGGCTGATCCTGGAAACCACAGCTGAGGACCATGAAAGCCCTGTCTGCCTCTCTCCGCCTCTTGAAATATGTCTTTGTGTTTCGATGACTGTACCCTTTGTTGAGGCTCATAGTTGTGGCTCAAAAACAATGTGTTTCGATTTTTACAAACCTGATACATTCGGGAAACCTTGTAAACGACGTTTTAATTCAATGACGAAATCCTGGATTTGGGGCCAAAAGTTGATGCTGCTGAAATGAACGAGGGGAAGGTGAACCTGCGGGAGGGGACAGAGAACGGCTCTTTGTCAAACCCCAGCTCAGCTCGGGAAACCTGCCCGGCAGGTCCGTGTGGAAACTTGGACGGCGCGGTCCCGGCTGCCAGCTTCCGGCTGTCGCAGAAAAGGGTTGTTGACACGGCCCAGGGGGAGCGGGCGCCAGGCGGCTCCCCACGTGCTGCTCCGTGGAGAACCCCCCACCTGGGGGGACCCCCATCACCCGGAGGCTGAGCGGCGTGGCTTAATGAGCCCACCTACTGCTCCGTCGGATGCGGCGGCCACTTCCACGTTTTACTCATTTTTTAAATTCACTTTTGTATTTTTTAATTTGTAAAAGTTTTTAATCCTAGTAGACAGTCCATATTATATCTGTCTCAGGCGTACAGCGAGGGGTGGGACGTTTGTACAATTTAGGAGGCCATCCCTCCGTAAGTCTAGTCTCCGCCTGGCACCATATGCGTAGTTATTACAATATTATTATTTTATAAATATATTTTACTGATTTCAGAGAGGAAGGGAGAGAGAGAGAGAGAGAGAGAGAGAAACATCAATGATGAGAGAGGCAACCAATCACTGATCAGCTGCCTTCTGCATGTCCCACACTGGGGACCAAGCCTGCAACGAGGCATGTGTCCTGACCGGGAATTCGAACCCTGACCTCCTGGTTCGTAGGTGGCCGCTCACCACTGAACCACCCGGCCAGGCCCATTGCTATTGCCTGTGCCCCCCACGCTGTACCCTGAACCCCCCCAATTGTGCAGCTGCCAATTCAAACTACTGCACATGCTCTCTCCTCTCTCATCTCTTCAGGACTCAGCCTCCCAATTGTAAACGCCCAGCGAGGCCTCCTGTGCCACCTGCTCAGGTGTCGGGGACACAACAGGTACAGCGGGAAGTGGGGTGGCAAAGGCTCTCCTCCCCGGGGCTCCCAGGAGGGGCGGCCTGCGCATCCCGCAGGGCTGTGCTGTGGGCGGTGGGCCACCGGGAGGGGTACGAGCGCCACCTCTGGTGCTTCCTGGGAGTGCAAGGAGAACCAGCGGATCAGGGGCAGCCGCCCTAGAATAACCTTCAGTTCAAGGTCGTTCAGGCATCGCGCTGACGAGATGCCCGGAGCTCAGCTCTTGTTGATGTCACTTGCCCTGCGGGGCCCTTGGGTTCGAGATGCACGGTTTCGCTTCAAGTCTCTGAGCCGATCGCCGAGGCTCGCGGTCGTGGAGGAGGTGGAGGTGGAGGTGGAGGTGGAGGCGTGGGCGGTGGGACGGGGCCTCCCAAGGTCTGGCGGCCTCACCTCAGTTTGGGGTCTCCCATCAGCCTCCGCGTGGAGGTGTTCGTGTCCGTGGGAGCCCACCACTGATTGGCTTAAGGAAACTGATTCCCACGAGCCAGACGCGCAG
>NW_005874619.1:0-8592 GCF_000147115.1 Myotis lucifugus
AAAACAAGGAGCGGTTGGAAGCTTCAGTCACTCGCCAGCTGGAACCACTTGCCCTCAGCCCCTCACCCAGACTGGCCAGGCACCCCAGTGGGGACCCCCACCCTGATCCAGGACACCCTTCAGGGCAAACCAGCCAGCCCCCACCCATGCACCAAGCCTCTATCCTATATAGTAAAAGGGTAATATGCCTCCCGGCACCGGGATCAGCGTGACAGGGGGCAGCGCCCAAACCCCCTGATCAGCCCTGCTCTGTGCCTGATAGGGGGGAGCTCCCCAATCCCCTGATTGCCCTGCGGCTCTGTGTTTGACAGGGTGCAGCGCACCAACCCCCTGATCGGCCCTGCTCTGTGTGTGACAGGGTAGAGCCATAACCTCCCCATTGGCCCTGCCCTGAGTGTGACAGGGTGCAGTGCCCCAACCCCCTGATCCGCCCTGCTCTGTGTGTGACAGAGGGTGGTGCCCCAACTCCCCTATCGGCCCTACTCTGTGAGTGACAGGGGGAAGCGCCCCAACCCCCTGATTGGCCCTGCTCTGTGAGTGACAGGGGGGAAGCGCCCCAACCCCCTGATTGGCCCTGCTCTGTGCATGACAGGGTGGCGCCCCAACTCCCCAGTCGGCCCTGCTCTGAGCCTGACCAGGGGCTGCACTTAGAGATTGGGCCTGCTCTCTGCCACCCGGGAGCAGGCCTAAGCCAGCAGGTCGTTATCTCCCGAGGGGTCCCAGACTGCGAGAGGGCACAGGCCGGGCTGGGGGACCCCCCCTCCCCACCCCCCCCCGAGTGCACAAATTTTTGTGCACTGGGCCTCTAGTTTATATATAATGTCTAATTTATATAAGTATAATTTTCCCACAGGGTACTAAAATCATCCTGGTGCCTGAGAGGTAATACAAAAAGAAATCCATCAAAATCAATTATGCACACACACACTATATGAAAAAATCTTACACTCCATACAGGTCCTTTTGCTGTTCCATAAAGCTTACAAACCCCATTCTTACAAATCTCTGTATATAAAATCCAGAATTATCATGACCCACTATTTGAACCTATCTACTAACAAATTACTAGGGTTCTAGTGAGGAAGTCGTGTGTGTGTGTGTGTGTTGTATTTACAGTGCATCTTATACTTGTCAGAGGAAAAAAACACCGTTTTTCAGTACCCAAAAGCTTCCCTCAGTCTCATGCAGGCATTTTGAATTTCTTATAGTGCGGATGGTCTGTGGTCTTCTCATTATCTTACTGAGTTTGGAGGAGAAAATTCAGATTCTTACTCCCCAGAGTCACTCAATCCCAGGATCCAGGCTTTGGCTCTTCTATATGTACCTTGTAGCATCATTACATTCCTTATAATAACATGTGTTATACTGCCTGTAATTAACATGGCATATACACACACAGGTACATATAGACACTCTTCAACCTATGACCCATAAATCCCATCTTAAGTTGAAACTATTGTACGTGGTAAAATGCATTTAATACACCTAACCTACCAAACACCATAGCTTAACCTGGCCCACCTTAAACGTGCTCAGAATGCTTACATTAGCCTCCAGGTGGGCAGAATCATCTAACAATGAATACACTGTAGTACCAGTTATTATTCACTTTCAGGACCACCTGGTTGACTTGGAGCTGCAGCTCATGACCACTGCCCAGCATCATGAGAGAGGATGGTGCAGGATATTGATAGCTGGGAAGGGATCTGAATTGGAAGTATGTTTTCTACTGAATGTGCATCATTTTTTCACCATCACAAAGTTAAAAAATCATAAGTCGAACCATCGTAAGTCGGGGACCGTCATTTATACAGGGTGGGTCAAAAGTAGGTTTATAATTGTTCATATGGAAGATAATACAATAACTAATGCATAATTAATATAAGAATAAACTCTGTTGCCCTAACCAGTTTGGCTCAGTGGATGGAGCGTAGGCCTGCGGACTGAGGGGTCCCGGGTTTGATTCTAGTCAAGGGCATGTACCTTAATTGCGGGCACATCCCCAGTGGGGGGTGTGCAGGAGGCATCTGATCGATGTTTCTCTCTCATCGATGTTTCTAACTCTCTATCCCTCTCCCTTCCTCTCTGTAAAAAATCAATGAAATATATTTTTTAAAAAAGAATAAACTCTGTTTCAGGTACTCACAACTGTAAGCCCACTTTTCCCCCACCCTGTCTTTTTAAGCAGTTTCTATCTCATAGCCTGACTTGCTGTAAAACAACATGTTCACCTTACCAGTTAACAATGTTATCAGCATTCTTAGTACTTGTCAGACTTAGAATCACTGCCATAAATACATACAAATATCATAGTGAGAGAAATAATATTTATCTATAATATTGATGATACAGATATTATGGGCATAAATCATAACCTTATCAAAGCCGTAGGCAGTGCATATATTCTAGGTGTTGTGAATGGATGCCTAGATTAACTCTTTTTGGCGGATGCCTAATTAACTCAACTCTTCTCTTATAGATGCAAAAACTCACGGTCATCAGTTCTGATTGCTATTTGCTTAGCCTGTTTCACTGGAATAGTCTTTAAGGAACATTACCTGGGAATTATGCCATTGGCCATAAGAGAATATGATGCAAAACATCCTTATGGAACTCACTGTTTAATGATCTGTAGGAGCATATTGAAACCACTGTTCACCATAGGACATGCTCCCTATTCAGGAGGACTCTCTGGAGACTAATATTGCAGCTGGTCTCCGTTTCTGAAATAAATGTGCTTTGCCTAAGTAAATAGCATGTATCTAACTTCTGGACACTGCGATTCATGTAACTGATCTTCTTTCACCATTACATTGTCTGTAAGAAAGCATGTAACCATCTTGTTATCCACCACTTACAAATATATAGTATGAGTTTTTATGTACTTTTCTTATTCCTACATTCATGCTTTCACCCTGACCTTATTATCCTTTAGTTTTAATTTCTTCACCTATTGTTTTTAAATGTGTTTTGTTGCTTCCTTTTGTTGGCTACCTGAAGCTTCTTTTACTGTGGACAAGACAGGGTATGCAAAGACTTTAAATATTCCTCTATGCATCCATTCAGTATGCTCATTTTGCGGCCTTCCATTATGTCAAAATGTGTGTGAGGTGCTGTCTTTACAATAGAGAATGAGAAGGCTTAAGGAACTTCTCTTATAGATTCAAAGACTCATGCAAACCCTAGACTACAATGCAATCAGTGCTAGCATCTGCACACTGTCCAGTAGCAGAGAGAGCAGATGGTCATCAGTTCTGTTTGAGATGAGAGGTGCTATATCAGTCTAGGTCCTGCCAAGAAAGAAGTGTCACACATGGCAGATACTTTCATAAAAGGACATAAAGGACTCATTTTAAATGGTGTGCAAAAGATTTAGAGCAGTGGTTCTCAACCTGTAAGTCGCGACCCCTTTGGTTGAACGACCCTTTCACAGGGGTCGCCTAAGACCATTCTGCATATTGATATTTACATTACGATTCATAACAGTAGCAACATTACAGTTATGAAGTAGCAACGAAAATAATTTTATGGTTGGGGGTCACCACATGAGGAACTGTATTTAAAGGGCCAGAAGGTTGAGAACCACTGATTTAGAGGAACCACAGGAAGAGACGATGCATGTCCCTGCTCCCTGTGAACACGGCCTGAAGAGACAAGGAGAGTGGCTCCTAGAATCCAGAGGGGACCCTATATGGAGAGGGCACCCTAAAGAAGATCGCAGCCAACCCCAAGGTCTTTGCCAGGAGATTAAATGCCCTGAGGCTGCCTGCTTATTCTTTCCTGTGGCCTTCCAGTGCCCCCCCCCTCCCCCCGCACTGGCTACACTTAACACAAAGCCAGGGTGCCAGTTTGTTAGTCTCCAGGGGCTGTGGCAGCAAAGTGCCACAACTAGGTGGCTCAGAACAACTGAAATGCATGCTCTCACAGTTCTAGAAGCTAGAAGTCCAAAATCAAGGTACTGGCAGGCTGGTTCCTACTGATGACATGAAAGAGAATGCATCCCTGGCCCCTCTCCTAGGTCCTATTAGCTGTAAGAATTTTTAGATTATAGATGACATTCTCTTTTTCCCCATCACATTCTTTCTCTGCAGGTCTGTCTCTGTGTCCAAATCATCCCTTTTTATAGGCTCTCAGTCATACTGGACTAGGCCTCATGCTGATGAATCTCATTTTTACTTGATTACCTCTGTCATGACCCAATTTCCAAAAAGGGTCCCATTCTGAGCTACTGGGGGTTAGGGCTTCCATATGTTTGAGGATACACAATTCATTCCATAACAGCAAAAAATTCCACAAATTTTAAATTCATTTTTCATTTTCAGTTGACCTACAATATTATATAAGTTTCTGGTCTACAGCAAGAAATTAGAGATTTATGTACCTTAGGAAGTGACCGCCAGGGTAAATCTAGGATCCATCTGACACCATGCATAGTTATTACAATTGACTATATTTCCTATGCTGTACTTTACATCCCCATGACTATTTTTATAATGGAAAATTGCACTTGTTAATGTCTTTCATTTTCTTCACCCATCATCTTAACCTCCTCCTATCTGTCCACCATCAGTCTGCTCTTTGTACCTATCCGTGTGTTTCTATTTTGTTCATCTATTTTGTTTTTAGATTCCACCTCTAAAATCACAAAATCACAGGTATTTGCCTTTCTCTGTCAGACTTATTTCAGTTAGCATAATACTTTCTAGGTCCATCCATGTTGTTGCAAATGGTAAGATTTCATTAATTTCTATGGTTAATATTCCCTTGTATACATGTACCCCAGCTTAATGCTTTTGTCTATCAATGGACACTCAAATTGCCTCCAGATCTTGGCTGTTATAAATAACTAGAGGCCCGGTGCATGAAATCCATGCATGGGTAGGGTCCCTAGGCCTGGCCAGCTATCAGGGCTGATCTGTGGGGGGACAGGCGGGGCGATTGGGGGGCCCCTGCTGGCACCTGCCTTGGCTGGCCTGGGGCCTGTGGGCTGGAGGCAGCTCCTGTATTAAGTGTCTTCCCCTTGGTGTTCCACTGTTTGGTCAATTTGCATATTAGGCTTTTATTATATAGGATGTTGCAATTAATGTAGGGCTATACATGTATCTTCAAATTAGTGTCATGTGTTTCTCCAGATATATTCCCCAAAGTAAAAATGCTGGGTATTTTGGTAGATCTATTTTTAATTATTTTGAGGAACCAACATACTGTTTTCCATAGTGGCTGCACCAATCTGCATTCCCACCAACAGTTTACAAGGGTTCCCCCTTCTCTACATCCTCTCCAACACTTGTTGTTTGTTGATTTACTGGTGGTAGCCATTTGGACAGGGATGAGGTGATATCTCATTGTGGTTTTAATTTGCAGTTCCCTAATGATTAGTGACATTGAGCATCTTTTCATATGGTTATTGGCCATCTGTTTGTTCTCTTTGGAAATGTCTGTTCAGGTCCTCTGCCCATTCTTTAATCAGATTGGTGGTGGGTTGTTTTTTTTGTGTGGTTTTTGTTGTTGTTGTTTTTTTGTGTTTTATTTTGGTGTTAAGTTGTATACATTCCATATATATTTTTTTAGCTTTTATGATTTTACTTAATCATGTCAGCAAAGAAAGAGCCCAGTGGTTTTCAATAATCTTGAATCCACTATATTATTAAAGAAGGGAATTATCACCTTTGGCAGAGTATTAGAGACTTTTTAAATTTTTTAATTTTACAGAGTATTAGAGACCTTTCAGTGTAACTAAAACTCAGATGGTCTTAAGAATATTTTAAAATCTAGCTGCTCATGGTTGAGATCACTTTAATCAGTTTAAATTATTCCTAAATTTTAAAAGACTATAAGCTAAATGACTTGGAAATCTCATTTAACTGTACTTTCCTATCTTAACTAATAGCTAAAAGCCTTGATCTTCTTCCATTATTTTCAAATGTAGAAATTTGCTTTCTTAACAGTCTTTCTAATTTGACTCCCCTAAATTATTACAAATGCCATCAATCCAGTTTGCTTTTATTACCATCAGCTTCATTTAAGGCCACATTTTAAAACATTTTCAACATGTATAAATAATTAAATATCTGTGTCAATTTTAACAAGTTATAAAAATTATCTTTAAAACCTTTGGCCAAAATCTCCGCTGTCATACAAATTAATGTTAGATTTACTAATTTGAATTAAACCTCACATTGAATTTCAAACCTGTGCATAATGAACCACAGATCAGCAGCCATTTCAAAGTATAAGCATTTATCACTAATATTCCCTTAGCATCCTGGTTTAGAAAAAAAAATGTGATTTGAAGGGATGTTTAATGATGCTTACATTGCCAGCAGTTTTACCCAGAAGATTCTTTGATTTAGGAGAAATTCTTAAAATGTGAGTCTCCTTTCATTAACAAACTGAAGAGAAAAATTTTAAATGCAGGCACTATTATCCTAACTCTGGTAAAATGTCCCTTTTTCCTAACTTAAGAATAAAACATATACAATCTAACAGTTTTTCCACTGTTATAAATTAAACTTGTAAAAGAAAATTGGCCTTTTCTGCAATGAATACACACACACAAAAAAGGGCAATATTTTGCTTCTGAGTTGGAGATAGTTGAACATCTGCCTCAAGTTAGTGTAACATGATAATAAAAATAAAGAAGGTATTACTTTACGTAGTGGTCAATATATTAAGTCCCATACAAACTTAATTACTTTTAAACCCCATTTTGAAGGCAGTCAGGATAAACATTAACAAATAAATATGCTTAAAAATAATTATTAAATCCCCCAAACCAAGTTCAAATACAAAGGAGGAATGTGACGACGTGAGAGGGTAACTGCCTCGCTAGGGTTTCAACTCCACGACTGCTCTGCTCTGTCCCTAGATGCTCATTCAGTCTTGGTCTTCTTGTTGGCTAACCTTCAGTGACTCAAGAAATTTACTATAAAATATCAGATTCTAATTCCCAGTTTTGCCAACCTGTTCTCCCATTGTTGAGGTCACATAAGCCCCTCTTTCACATGTGACCCGACCTCAATTTCCAGATTAGCACTTCCCTTAAACAGAAAGGATGAAGGTCCTTTGGCTAAATTCTCAAGGACATAGCAGCAAATGGACACTGTTTATCTGACACTGACTATGGGTCCCAGTGTCTGAACTTGGCATCCACCCTCCATAAAGTATGTTAAACTCGCCATCCTGAACAATCTGTCTGTTGTCTTCTAGATCCTCCAATCCACCTTTTTGTGGCCTGTTCCAATCTCTCCATTTCTTCTGTGCAAAGGCTAGACTTCTGCCCTTAATCCAGGCTGCTGACTCTGGCTTTGCCAACCAGCTCTTCTATAGATAACCATGTGTTCTGAACCCCTGGTCTTAGAAAAGTTTTCTCTCCCAGAGCTAGCCCTTCTTTTGGATGTCCCACTGTTCCAATCTTCCAGCTATCTTGATTCATGTCCTGGATTAGATAGCTTCCTTCCTGGGCCCAGAGCTGGGGATTCTGTGCTCGCATTTCCTGGACTGCTATTGCACACAAGCCTTTATTCTTGGTTCCTTATCCACCCACTGTGGGCCTTGGTTTAGGTCCGATGTTCCAAGCTTAGCATCCAGGTTCAGTCACACAGGCTCCAGTGTATTATCTCATTTAATCCTCTTGCCCTCAAGCAGTAATCTCAGTGTTATTTCCTCCAAATTGTAGAGCATGGAAGGAAAGCTAAGTAAAATGATTAAGGCCCAACTTGAGTTTTAGCTCTCTACTGAAAAGTGTTCCTTCCCTTCTTGCCACACACCAACCCAACACACGCTAACATTCAGACCCTTTTATTATTATTATTATTATTATTATTATTATTATTATTTCATATATAATTTTATTGATTTCATTTAGGAAGGAAGAGGAAGAGAGAGAGATAGAAACATCAACAATGAGAGAGAGTAATTGATAGGCCGCCTCTCACATGCCCCACACTGGGGATTGAGTCCACAACCTGGGCATGTGCCCTTGACCAGAATCAAACTGGGGACCTTCCAGTCTGCAGGCCAATGCTCTATCCACGGAGCCAAACCAGCCAGAGCTACATTCACACCCTTTTATACACAGATTGAGACAGATACTCTTCCTTTGGGAACAGAAATTTCCTTTACAGCATCCTTATCTCTTTCCTTATTTATTTTTCTGAATAGAATGTGAAAAGATCTGGAGTAGAAACCGTGTTAGATTAATTTTTATGTCATCATTGCCTAACACATAGTACACATTAAGTAAATGTTTAGTAGCTTAAATTGGTGACAGTACCATGGTCTGGAATGGTGGAGATGGGATCTAAACCAAACTACATTTGATTTCAAAGTTAGAGATTATTGTTGTTGTTTTTTTAACTCAACAATATACTATTATCCTAGAAAAAAAAAGAATTTTAAATTAACAATAAAATCAATAAGTTTCTTTAGTTTCATTTATTCCTTTTTCAGTACGTAGGTGGGTTATTCTGGTGTTTTAATCTTATAAATAAATTTAGGTTAAACAGTGAAAATCATCACCTGTATACCAGTGGGTTCTCAGACACAGTAAGCAGAATAACTAACTACTTAAGCAACCTGATATGATGCATT
>NW_005874619.1:8698-15052 GCF_000147115.1 Myotis lucifugus
TCTGGGTGGCCTGCAGGGATCTGGCCGAAACCTGATGTCCAATGCTGCCTGCAGCTCCTACCTGCCACTTCCGCTCATCCTGCCCCACTGTGCCTGCCATGGGCTTGCGCCTAATCAGTCCTGATCAGGAGAGGCTCGTGCTGCCACAGCAGCGCTTGACAGCCATGAGCCCTGCATCTGGCACCCTCCAAGGGGAGTGGCCTGCGGGATCAGGCTGAAACTGGCTCTCTGACATCCCCCGAGGGGTCCCGGATTGCAGGAGGGTGCAGGCCAGGTTTAGGGACCCCACCTGTGCACAATTGGGCCGGGGAGGGACCGCAGGAAGGCTCCAGGGGGTATGTGGATCGGCCGGACCCCAGCAGCAAGCTAACCTACCGGTCGGAGCATCTGCCCCCTGGTGGTCAGTGCATGTCATAGTGACTGGTCAACCAGTTGACTGTCTGCCCCCTGGTGGCCAGTGCACATCATAGCATGGAATTGAGCAGCCTCAGCATATCATCAGCATATTACACTTTGATTGGTTGTTTGGTTGTTCTGCAATTCGGTCTATTTGCATATTACCCTTTTATTATATAGGATAGTATTAAAGTTATAGCAAGTGTTTTAGACCAGGACTGACTTGTAGCCTGTAGACACCCATATGGTCAGCTGCCCTTCATTACTGTGCTTTATGAATTAACAAATAGTTTAATTAATACCCCTCTTCTAATGTGGAATTTTTAATTTTAATTTTTGGCTCTTTGAACAAGTTTAAGAGGAGGTAAAAGTGGGCATCATTATATTGGTTTTATCATTGTCGATCCACTCTCAGGGAGGTTAAGTAACCTTCCAAAAACTTGTGCTGCTTAATAAACGTTGAAAACAAGCAAAAGCCTCCAGAAGGAGGAGACAGAAAGACACCAAAGAAAATACTGTTTCTTTTAAAATTTTGCCTTAGGACCTACACTGCCTGAAAAATCCAGGAACTATGACAAGGAACGTCTTCCCAATGTCTTTGCTTGTGATTTTGCGTCTCAGTAAGAAAAGCATAGACCACGTCATTAAAACTGAAAGCATACGCTCTGAAGGCAAATCTAATCAGTGTGGTAATTAAGGTAATTGATTATGATTATGAAAGTAAAGACATGTGAAAGTTAGTAAAGGTGCCATTAGATTTGTGGAATCTACAAGTTTAATAGAGACAGATGGGGCAAGAAATATCATATTCTTAAATGAATTCAAGCACAGTAAAGACTGACATAGACTTTGAGGGTTTAACATAAAAGTAGGTCATTATAGGTCATCTATTCTCACTTCCATTCTCGTTGAACTGATGATTCTTAAAGTCCCCAAGATCTTTTCTTCACTCACATGAAGGAGAAAAAGAAGCTCCTCACGACGCACTGATGTCCTATCATTTTTCTCTAGTTCACTTACTTCACGAAGCCCTTTCCCAAACATTTCAATCTTTTACTATGGACTAGCTCTAAAGAAAGCAGAATAAAATCTCTCTATCACCCAACTAAACACACAAACATTATTATTATTTATTATTATTATTATTATTTTCAATCCTCACCCAAGGATATTTTTCCATTGATTTTTAGAGAGAGGGAAAGAGAGAGGGAAAGACAGAGAGAAATATCGATGTGAGAGAAACACATGTGAGAGAAACACATCGATTGGTTCCGACCAGGGCCCGGGCCAGGGAGGAGCCTGCAATGAGGTGCATGCCCTTGATCGGAATTGAACCCCGGATCCTCCAGTCCACAGGCATCCTCCAGTCCACAGGCCGACACTCTGTCCACGGATCCAAACCGGCTAGGGCTAAACATTATATTTTACTTTACCCTTTCAATATGTATAAGCTAAATAGCCACTAATTAGGTAGATGATGAATAATGAGAGCAAAGCAGAGCCCAGATAAAGCCAATGTTTATGATTTCATTAGACTATTGAGAGTACAAAGGTCTCTGTGGAGGTTGATTCTAATAGTGACATTGTCCAATGCCTTTTATTCGAGGCATAGGCTACTGTTCACCTAAAATGTGTCAAAGTAAAGGAGGAAGTACTGTGAAGCTTAGAAGGAGGCAGCCAGTAACTAATGGTGACTGTGGAAAAATCTGGGAATGGGGAGTGAAACTGAACTCAAGGCATTTCAATCAGATCCAAATGGCGTCTTGGGCAGAACACCAAATTAAAATAGGCAAAATCAAAAGCACTCATTTAAATTAGAAACAGCTAAAGATAAACATTTTCTCATCTTGTAGGCTCTTAAGGAAATCTAGTATTTTCCACTGTTGCCAAATCACTTTTTATGTTATTATGAAGATTTAGTTTGCAATTTTATAGCTCTATTCATTACAAATCAATTATACATATTTCCATTTTTAAAATAGGGTTAATCTTTATTTTTTTCTACAAATGTGCTAAATCTTCCCAAATCAAGGTGATAAATTATAGAGGTACCTATTTTTATTTTTATAGAATATATATATATATATATATATATATATATATATATATATATATAGTGGTAAGGTGATTTTCTGGATTTTCTTATCCCTTATCATACTTACAGTTGTATTATCTGTATTGCTATTTCTACAATACAAGCAAAGCAGGGCCCAGATAAAGCCAATGAACTGATAGGAGGATACAGCAGACAAAGCAATGCTGACTAGAAATCAGAGTACATGGGGTGAGTTTTGACTCCACTGTTTACTGACTGTGTACCCTCAGGGTAAGACTTTTGCCTCTCAGAACCCTGTTATGAATATCAAGAAAAATGAGGCCCCACTCCTACATCACTGACTTAATTCGTGATTAAAAACACTGTAAAACATACAGCACTAGATACACTAAAACATCAACACAGGCTTACTTCAAGTCATTGTGATACTTAAAAGAAAGTTAAAGAAAAAGCAGAGCCTTCAGAACTTTATGGTAAACTGATAATCTACAGTACATTTCTAATTACGGCAATTGGTGGCTTTGGGGGAATGACCGCTCTCATTTACCATTCTTGGTGCTCTGGAGCAGTTTTAGAAGACTTAAGTGGGAAATAATTTTATATTCCTTTGAGAAACAAGCAAATATTTCTGAGTAGAGAAGAGGGGATTCTCTACCTGAAGGAATTGGCATCACCAATTTTACCTAGTCATCCTCCAACTAGTGACAAAATATTAACTTAATTTTAAAAAATACAGGTGCTTTTTGGATGGGCAAAAACTATTGATATCATGTAATTAGTGCGTATATGTATTTTACAATGTTTCATAACTTTGGACTCCTAATGTGGATTCTATGAATAGTATGCTTGGGTAAAAAATATTATAGCCACAGAATGCTTAGGCTCTTGACTTCTAAGGTAACTATGATCTGAAGAGTATCCTCACTCCCAAAAGGACATGTCAAAATAATAAATTTTAACTTTAATTAAATTCTGTTTTCCAAAAAATATAAATAAAAGAAGTTCATGTATATTAACTAATGTAAACCTTGTATTGACTTCATGTGATAGGTTCTATTATTATCACCTCCATTTGACAGGTAACATAACTGATGACACAGGGAGGTTTCCATATTTTACCAAGGTTACACATCTAGTAACAGGTGGAAACAGGAGTTATCCAGACAGCCTAGCTCCCTCGGGGCAGGGAACCAAGGAGGACACAGAGACTGGTGGTGGTAGCGAGGGCTTTAAGACATCCATTTTGAATTTGAATGCCAAGAAATATTTGGTGTAGTTTACCGATCTAAAATTAAAGAAATACACATACAAAATCATCACACTCGTAATAATTAATAATCATCATGCTTAAAACTGCAAAATTACTTCTACCCCAGATTCACTTGTTTCATATAAATAATCTATGGGAACAGTGAAATTGAGTAATCCCCGATAAATGTTTCTCCTTGTTGAGTCTTCCCTTTTAATAGACACTGCTAATTCCACTTCTTAAATGTTTCTCTAATTCATTCTGTTCTCTCCTTATATCCCCTCCTTCTACTCTAATTGCCCTTGTTCTGGCCTTTTTAAATAGCCTCCCCACTGAAATGAGTCCTCCTGGAAGCCATACACCTGATCCCGGCACTCCACTGGTTCACTTTCTTACAAAGATAACCTTGGGGGCATTGTGGAGACGAAGCAATGTTGATGAAGGAGTTAGAAGTGAGACAGATGTCAAGTTGTATTCCAATATGACATAATGAGCTGGTTCTCCAGGGCATAGCCGATCTCCCTCCTCTATATTTCCATCATACTTTTTTCATATGATATTTTGCCCTCATCTCAGTTTGATTATTTATTAAATATCATCTTCTTCACTTCTAGCCTGTAGGCCTTCAAAGTCAAAGATCTTAACAAAACCTGAGAGGCTGGACTATTTGTGGTCATGCTTTATAGTACAGGAACTTGGAGCCTCAATAGTTTGTGCTTGTATGCCAGAGCAGACAGAAGTGCTCGAAAACAATAGCGATCATTGTAATAGCCTCTGTTTAGGCCTTTTTCTTTATTATTTACTCCATTTTTATAAGAGAATGTCATTTCCAACCCCTAATACTCAGCTATTAAAACTTGGTATTATAAGTTACAGCCACTTGAATATAACCTAGGAATCATTTATACTCTATTTTGTTTATAAAAACTCGATTGAGATAGATCATACTTATGAATCATGGCTTTAGGTATATTCATTCCAGTCACCATTTATTTTTGGAATGAAAGAAAAATCTACCTTGAATTGAAACAAATAATCAAAGTGTCGTATATGTTTTATTCTTATCACAACCTATGGTACTAAGGCGCTTCTAAACTGAGAATTAAGAGATTAGGCCACACTTTGTTGACCTTCAGCCAAGGAGGTCAGGATCTCTCCACTATGTTCATTTGGATCAGTGTACAGTATTCTCAGGTTTTTTTGTATACAGGCTATTTTATCACATGCCATTTAATTTAATAGACAGTGCTTAACTTGCACTTTTCCTCACAAATGGAACTTTAGAAAGAAAAAAAATATGTAATTTGCTGAGATCGGGTGTGTTCCAAAGCATCGATTCTCTTTTTCTTGAAAAACTGGCCTTATTCGAAGTGGCTGGGAGACAAAGCAGCCTGGCCTGAGCCGCTCCTGAGAGCATGTCACCAACAGAGACAAATGAGCCTAATGGCTCAGGGGAGCTAAGGTCCGGAGCTGTTCGGAAGAGCTGCTTCTCCGCGGGCACGATTCGAACATGTGTCAGGTGCAGAACATGCTTTGGAGAATGAGTGCCATTGGTGTGTGACACGCGCTTTTTACGTGGTGTTTTCCATTTTAGTGAACACGGCACATTTGTTAAAATAGAACTGGCTAGGGAAATAAAAATCCTTACTGTTCACTGTAACTCAAAAACACAATCGATAAATACACAAGGAAATAAAAGCAAAATCACCTCACTGAAATCTAGGACTCCAAGCCAGTTCCTATATCAATGACTCTAGGCTCATGCCAGGGAACTGCCTTATTAAAATGTCACTTCACTTATGTCTAAGGCAGCGGTTCTCAACCTGTGGGTCGCGACCCCTTTGGGGGTCAAACAACCTTTCCACAGGGGTCGCCTAAGACCATCGGAAAACACATATATAATTACATATTGTTTTGTGATTAATCACTATGCTTTAATTATGTTCAATTTGTAACAATGAAATTGGGGATCACCACAACATGAGGAACTGTATTAAAGGGTCGCAGCATTAGGAAGGTTGAGAACCACTGGAGCGATACGATAAAGCACATGTCTTCCTATTTGCCAAGGATTCTCCAGGGACGGCCTCACCTGTCTGCTTTGCCTTTCCAGATGGGTGACAACCTGTTGATTGCTACCCTCACTAATGTATGTGGTATCGTAGGGAATAGGAAGTGTATAAGTATTTTCATTTCACCAGAACTCCCTGTGCACCCTCTGACAGGCACACAGCTAACCTACACGGGAGGGAGTGTGGCAAGTACTAGAGAAAGGCTCCTCTCGGGGTCAGTGAATGCAGGGAAGAAAGCATTCCCTTTGGGTAGCTTGCCAAGTGAACTGAACTTGAACAGAACTTGAGCTGGAATTCAGCCCTACTCGTCCCTCAGAGAGGGGCCTCTGCATGTGCAAACTGCAGCATCCCTCCGAAGAAAGAGTGCTGACATTGAGGTTATTGGTGGGTGCTGCAGGGCACAGTCCTATGGACTTGAGGCCATCTGATAAGTCGCCAGTGGAGGGGAGAAGGGAGAACAAGGAGTAGCATAGTGCTGGCATTATTTTACAATACAATGGCTAAAAATGTTTGAGATTTATAAGAAAATTCAGTTATAGGGGTCACAGATTTCTGCTCTCAGCCACCTAGCAATGACTACC
>NW_005874620.1:0-14937 GCF_000147115.1 Myotis lucifugus
GCCACAGATTCTTGGATGCAATTTACTACATGATGCAAACCATGAAAAGAAGCAGCGAATAAAAATCTCTAAGATTCGAGGTTTAGTTCCACCTAAGAGAAGAGAGAAACTCCATGTATAAAAAGTGTTAGTGGTTCTCACTTTGAATACCTAATGGAAAGAAAAACTGAAACATATTGTCTCAATTCCATAAAAAGTAATACCCCCCTCAAAAAAAGTAATACCAAGTAATTTTAATGAATTGCTTATTTGCATAATTGTCATGTAGCATTAGATGATACATATATGTGTGTGTTATATATATAATTGTGTGCTGCATGAATATGTGTTTATATCAGATTAATTCATAAATTTCATTTGACAATGATGCTTATTGCTGCTTGCATTACTCATATTGCATTACTCATAATACAGGTTATAGGTTTGGAACATCATATCAGAAATTTTGTTATATGAGGTTTTAGTTTAGCAGTCCATTGTTTGATCTATAACATATCCAATGCGTGAAAACTGAATCCTGTTCTAGCCAGTGATTCTTCATACAGCTTTTTATAATATTCTGTCCAATAAGGTGCCTCTCTTTCTCTGTGACCTCATCTAGAAACAGGAGTGATTAGCTGAAATATTTTCAGTACACTGCTGAGAGATAGGCATATAATATCCATTCTTCCAGCAGAGGGCTCTCTCACCATTAAAGTATAGATGGAAAGAATTATAAAAAATTATCTACTCAGTTGTTCATTCATTTACTGATTCACCAGTATCATTAAGTTCCTACTAACTGCCAGATTCTGTTATTTTCCAGGGATACAGTAGGGAGAACTTTGTTCCCAAGGAACTTAGAATCTGTGTGATTTTTAGCTACCTCTACTAGAAATAATCATTGTTTCCTAAGTAAAAGTGGCTATTACCAGGACATTAGGAGGAGAGAGTTTGATCCTGGTGGATGAGAAAGTAAGTACTTTGGAAAAGACTTTGAGTACACATTAAATTTGATTTTGTTCTCCATGCTGTAAGGGATGTATTTCCTCCTGCAAGTGGAAGAGAGGTAAAAGCTTCCTATGCCAATAATTTCAAACTTCTAGTCTTCGAATCTATTATTCTAAGAGTGATGAAGGAATTAGAAACAATATTCAAGCTGCAGAGATAATGTCATCTAAATCAATGGTACTCAAAATTTTATACAAGGACCTACTCAAGGAAAATCAAGATTTTTCAGATTACTTTTTTCTCTCTTCCAAATGAAAGTGACATCATTGCATTGAATGGAAGAAAACCACTCTTGCAACTTGGATTATCCACTTTAACAAAATTTTAAAATGTAAATGAGAAGATTGGTACTTTTTTATGAGCCACTAAAACATTAACATCTGAACACACAAGAGGTAAAATATGGTGGCAGTTTCTAGTGTTTCTTCTTAACACTTCAGGCTGGAAGTACCCCAAAGGCCAATGGATATACTTTTCTGATCTAGTGTTCAACCATCTCATTTTGCAGATGAGGGATCTAGTACCCAGAGATGAGGAAGGACTTGTTTTTGTCACACAGTGAGTTCCAAGGGCATCTTTTTACAGTAATTATTTTTAAAGATTGTGAAATCATAGCATCTTAAAGTTAAAATGAATCTTAGGAAGTCAACCAATCCAAACTTCCATCCAAAGTGAAAGCCACTTTGGTAGCAACCTTGCAAAGGCATAACCCAAGCAGTGACAGATGGCTACCTGCCTCCTAACCGTCTAAGGGCCCCACCTCATCCTGAGAATTCTCATCATGTAAAAGTCATACATGGGGCCCAGTGATAATTTCTCATTGTTTCTGGCTTTGTTGTCTGCTCTTATATTAAGAGTTGCAATTATTTAAGTACAACAATCATAGCTCCAGTTCTCTTTTCCACGCTAAAAACATCTCCTATTTTTTTTAGCTGTTTCCATATGCCATGGTTTCTGACATCCTCAGATCCCATTCAGATCCGAAAATGTGATGTCAAATGTGAAGTGATTGCCGATGAATCTGACAAGCAGTGAGCACAGTGGGATATGCAAAGATACAAAGCATGTTCATTTCCCAGAAAATGTATTTTACCTGAGGATGAGAGAATAGAGTACTCACTCTGAGCAACTGAAAGAAAAACTATCTTTTGTGCCACTTCAATCTATAAAAGGCTTTTGCAGTTTAGCCAATTCTCTAATCTAAGGAATGGATTTACTTAGAAAAGAAAAACCCAGACATTTCATTCATATGATAGCAGTACAAATCAACCAAGAAATTCCTAGCACCATTCCTCTCACCCCAACATCCCAGGGCCTGGGCTCCAGATGAACTGGGTCCAAGTGGATGAATAAATACCTAGAGATTCAGTGCTCTCTTGATGATATATTACATTGTCATGAAACATATATCCTCCAGTATCCAGAGATGTACACGTAAGGCTCTTTGGGTTCAAACAATAAGCATACTAAGAAACCCACCAAAGAGTCAGTAACACAAATTGCTTCTATTAAGAAATAATAGAGAACCAAGATGGCAACTTAGGTAAATGCTGGTACTTGCCACCTCCCACAACCACATCAAAATTACAACTAAAATGCAGAACAACCATCATTCAGAAAAGCCTGAAATTAGTCTGCATAGAAGTCTCACAACTAAATAAGTAAAGAAGAAAGCACATGGAAACTGGTAGGAGGGGTGGAGGCACAGAACGGGCTGGTCCAACACCCGCGTGTGGTATGTTGTTTTTTTGGGGGGGTTTGTGTTTGTTTTTTGTTTTTTGAAATGGGAGGGACATCTTGTCTGTGGAGGCCTCCCATGCGGAGCAAGGAGTGTCAACCCCACACCAAACTGCCAGCCCAGGGTACCAGAGCTGGGAAGAGAAGTCCCTATAACTTTTGGCTGTAAAAAATCAGTGGGGATTGTGGCTGAGTGACACTGAGGCTGTCACTCAGAGGAGACCCAGGAAGTTCCTCTCAAACTCCCAGCACATGAGCCTACATGGACTCGTTCCCTCTGAGTTCCAGCACTAGGCAACAGCCCTGGGAAAGCCAGAGACATACGGTGAAGAACTGAATTGTCTGGCATTGGAGCAAGAACTCAGGGGGCAGCTTTCTCCTAGACAGGGTGCTCATAGGGGTCATTGTTCCTATGCTGAGACCTCCCCCATAGCACAGCTGATTTGCAGCCATATCTGAGTTTCCATCAGCCTGACTCACACTGTTTGCTCCACCCTGGTGATTCCCTGAGACCCCACGCCATCCAATTTGCAGCCCCACACAAACAGTTTGCAGCTGCTTTTCCATATGAATGGCATGTCCTGGCTCAGGCTTCATACTTTCCTAAAATCTCACAAATAAGCAGAAGCTGGTGTCAGCATGCCCCATACCTATAATAAGAGGCCTAAGACAGTGTGCCCTTGCCTGGGTACAAGTAGCAGCTATCTGCAGATCTCTCTCTAGCTCCTCCTGAGTGGCCCAAGGCAGTTACTGACTTTGCACCTCCCAGGAGGCCCCAGAGCCAGTGCACCCAGTGGTCAGTGTCAGACAATACCAGATTACAACTTTACTCATCCACAAGCAACACACTCAAGGGGAAGACTTAGTGAACACCAAAGCCCCACTGAAGCAAGTCCTGCTCCATAGAGGTGGCTCCTGCACAGCAGCTCTTCCACTATAGTCCTGTATTCGCAGCTGGTCCTCACAGGCAATTGGCCTGGAGGTCAATTCCTCCCACTGACACCAACAGCAATCAAAGTTCAACTACAACAAGACTGTGCACGCAGTCCACACAGGGGCACATGTAGAGTGCCCAGCTCAGGCACTGACTGGCGAGACTGAACCACTGAGCCCTACAGGTCACCTACTATACAAGGCTACTCTGCCAATTCCAGAAGACATAGCAGCTCTACCTAATACATAGAAACAAACACAGGGAAGTAGCCAAAATGCAGAGACAAAGAAACATGTCACAAATGAAAGAACAGAAGAAATCTCCAAAAAAAGAACTAAATGAAATGGAAGGAAGCAAACTACTAGATGCAGAGTTCAAAATAATGGTTATAAGGTTGTTCAACGATCTTAATGAGAGCTTCAAGGGATTTAGTGAACTTTCAGGGATTATTCTAAATATATTTTTATTGATTTCAGAGAGTAAGGGAGAGGGAGAGAGAGAGAGAGAGAGAGAGAGAGAGAGAGAGAAACAGCAATGATGAGAGAGACACATTTATTGGTTGTCTCTGTTTGTGCCCCAACATGGCTAGGGATTGAGCCTGCAACTGAGGTACATGCACTTAACCAGAATCGAACCTGGGACCCTTTAGTCCATACACCAATACTCTATCCACTGAGCCAAATCAGCAAGGGCTTCAAGGATCTTAGAATTTCAAAGACATGAAAAAAGACCAGTCAGAAATTAAGCATACACTAACTAAAATAAAGAATAATTTATAGGGATTCAAAAGTAGAGCAAGGATTTGGAATATGAGGAAGCAAAAAACACCCAATCAGAAGAGTAGCCAAAATGCAGAGACAAAGAAACATGTTACAAATGAAATAAATGGAAGCAAGAAAGCTACTAGATACAGAGTTCAAAACAGTGGTTATAAGGTAGCTCAAGGATCTTAATAAGAGCTTTCAGGGACTTAATGAGAGCGTCAAGGAACTTAGTGAAACTTTCAAGGATCTTAATGAGAACAACAAAGACATAAAAAAAGACCAGTCAGAAATTAAGCATACACTAACTAAAATAAAGAATAATTTATAGGGGTTCAACAGTAGAGTAGAGGATTCTGAAAAGCAAATCAAGTATTTGGAGTATGAGGAAGCCAAAAACACCCAATCAGAAGAGCAAAAAGAAAAAAGAATCCCAAAATATAAAGATAGTGTAAGGAGCCTCAGGGACAACTTCAAGCATACTAACATTCACATTATGGGGGTGCCAGAAGGAGAAGAGAGAGAGCAAGATATTTAAAACCTACTTGAAGAAATAATGACAGAAAACTTCCCCTACCTGGTGAAAAAAATAGACTTACAAGTCCAGGAAGCACAGAGTCCCAAACAAGAGGGACCCAAAGATGCCCACACCAAAAAACATCATAATTAAAATGTCAAAGGTTAAAGACAAAGAAAGAATCTTAAAAGCAGCAAGAGAAAAGTAGTTAGTTACCTACAAGGGAGTGCCCACATGACTGTTAGCTGATTTCTCAACAGGTGCTTTGGAGGCCAGAAGGGAGTGGCAAGAAATATTCAGTGATGAAAAGCAAGGACCTACAACCAAGATTACACAGTCTATTATTGAAGTAAGATTATCAATCACATTTTGTAATATTTTTATACAGTTAGATGTACTCTATTATAATAGTTTTAAATGTAGGTTTTAATCCAAGCGTTTCTTAAAAATAAAATGCATATGTGTTCATTTTGATGCTAACATATAATTGAATTTCTTTTCTCTATGTATCTTCTTATCTGAAAAAAATATATTATGTTTAGGAAATGCTGTTTAATTTACAAACAGCATTTGTAAAAATGATGTGTTCTTTTCAGCCCTACATCTGATCCATGTGTTTGGGTGCCTCACACCCATTTCTTCTGATTTTACACTAGTCCTGAACTATATTCTCAGAATTTCTTTACTCAAAGTCTGCTGTTATTTGTGGTATGCCTCTTATTCTGGCTATATCCAAGATGTTTGCCTTGTGCATACAGTTATCTGTAGGCCAAAATACTCCCTTTATGGAACTAATGAAAGGCCAGGCAGATAGGATATCAGTGATCTTCATTCACAAAATAAAAATTTGGCTTGAAAGTAGTCTTAGAATGCTCCTTGTCCAGCCCAACTGGTGTGGCTCAGTGGTTGAGTGCTGGGGTCCAACCCCAGCAGGTCCAGGGGTCCCCAAAGGTGTGGACAGAGTCAGCGAAGAATGAATGACATGGAAACTGGTTTCAGTTCATCAGCATAGCAAGGTTCTCCCTCCAGGATCTCCAGCGAAGTTCTGGTCAGGATCTCCAGCGAAGTTCTGGTTAGGAACTCCAACCAAGTTCTGGTCAGGATCTCCAACCAAGTTCTGGTGCCATGTTCTCTCACTAGGTTCTCCAGCCAGGTTCTCCAGGTTCTCCAGCCAGGTTCAGTCATCAGGTTCTTTAGCCAGGTTCTATCCAGGTTCTTTTGCCATGTTCTGTCTAGGTTCTCCAGTGAAGTTCTGTAGCCAGGTTCTGTCCTAGATCTTTTGCCATGTTCTCTCCCTAGGTTCTCTCTCTAGGTTCTGTATAGGATCTCCAGCCAAGTCCTATCTCTAGGTTCTGTGTAGGATCTCCAGCCAAGTCCTGTCTCTAGGTTCTGTGTCTAGGTTCTCTCTCTAGTTGTCTCGTTACATCTGTATTTATACCAGTTGATTTTAATCCTATCAATTTCTATTCCAAAGGTTAGGGCATTTCTTATCTCCATTCCAGGGAGTAAAGATTATGTAGCTTAAGCATGATTGTTTGTAGTTAAAGTGATTAACTACCCGCCTGGCACTTAGTTAAGGGGTTTTATCCCCTCCCTAACTTCAGGGAAAAATTCCTACCTGGGGAAGCCTTTCTCGGAGAGGTAACCTTGGTTAAAACACATAGCGCCAAGAAGGGGAGCAAACATATTAAGAACAGTATGCCATATACGCCAGGTCCCTTGAAACATATGCTGTGCAGATGTTTCTTCTCAAGCAACAAGGATGGACCGGCTCCCGGCACTTGAGCATTGACCTATGAACCAGGAGGTCATAGTTCAATTCTGTGTTCAATCCCCAGTGGGGGGCGTGCAGGAGGCAGCTGATCAATAATCCTGTCTCATCACTGATGTTTCTCTCTCTCTCTCTTCCTCTCTGAAATCAATAAAGATAAATTAAAAATAAAAATAAAACAGTGCAAAGTTAAAAAAAAAATCAGGGAGGTCCTTAGAACAATCTTTTGTGCATGTGTTCATTCATTTAAAGGTGATGCAGCTAATGGTCTCTAGAACAACAGTTCATTCCCAACCCTGCCAGTTATCAGCTGTGTGACCTTGGGTCACCTGTCTGATGAGACACCCCAGTCACCTCTGTCCCCATTACTGCCATTGTCACCTTTGAACCTCTGATGTTATGGTTTGTACCCCTGACACTCCCAGGCTCAGAGGCCACATATGGGCCACTACCCAAAGGACCTCAGTCTTCCTTTGGTGGTCACCAGCACACACAGAATTCAAGCCTCACAACTACCGCATGATTGCTATGGCTCTAGGTTCTCAGCTGTCACCATCTGACTGACAGATTTTCAGTCTCAAAGAGATGCCAGAACAGCAAGGATTTGGCAAATTCTTCTTCTACCATTGTGAGAAGCCCTCCTTCCAAGATGCATTAGAAAGGGAATTTCCAAAACATAAGATGAGCATGCCAATGCTGGGCAGCTAAAGTCCACTAAAGTGGTCATTAATAATTTCTGCATGATAAGCATGATATTTTTAATCCATACATTAAAAATTCAGTACATTCCAGCAGTGAAGTTCTCTCAAGGATTTACATCTCTCATTATATTCCTTCTTAGGTTGAAATGGTACTCCTGGAGCTAGAATGAAATATTGGTTAAATACTGGTTATTTGACTGACTTATTTGCATTATTACTTTTTCACTGATGGATTTTCCTCCACCAGAAACTCATAAATTGCATATTATACTTCTTCACCAAACCTTGTACTCTTCCAGTCTCAGAAGCAGGGATATTACAGGCCTCTTTCCCTTTAAGAATTAAATTGTCGCTGTTCATGATCTCTTGGAAGAAGTTTAAAAAAGTATTGTTTGTGCTATTTTTATTTCATTTTCCTAGGAAACAATCATGACAGTTTCTCTCATGAGAAGCTTCTCAAAGGACAGCTCTGGGCCCTTGTGATTTGGTACTAGTGAACTTAATGTGACGTAGAGGCTCCTTTACATGCTAGACACAGAATCCTTGACACCAAGGTCAAGGCCAAGTCGTCCTCCAAAAAGATTGTGCCATTTTGCATGCCTACATGTGATTCAAAAGAAGGAGCCTTGTTAAATTTCTGCTTCAGGTTATATTCTATTGGCACTATCTGAAGAATCTGGGATTTCTCTCTAGTCTTTTTATCATGAGATCAAAATTTTCCTTTATTTTGCCCCAATACTACACATCTATAGAAGTTTGCTCTATAAGCATTCATTTGGCAAGCTGATCTCATTGCTTTAAAAATACTTTACACCCCTAGTTGGGTTGACTCAGTGGATAGAGCGTCAGCCTACAGACTGAAGGGATGTGGATTTGATTCCAGTCAAGGGCATGTACCTCAGTTGCAGGCGCAATTCTGACAAGTGTGGAAGGCAACCAATCATGTATCTCTCTCACATCAATGTTTCTCTGTGTGTGTCTCTCTCCCCTTCATTTCACTCTCTCTAAAATTCAATGGAAAAATATCACCGGGTGAGGATTAACAAAAATAAAAATACAACAGTGTGAGAAAAAAACGTGTTGAGATGCAATCCATATGCAGGTTGGTAAACGTGCAGTATACAATCTTGGTTACTTAATTCAGCCTGATCCCCCTTAAATAATGATTCTCAACCAGGGTGATTTTGCTCCTTCGAGGATACTTGGCAACGTCTGGAGACATTTTGGTTGCCACAGGTTGGATGGGGAGAGGCAATGCTACTGAAGTCTATTGGGTAGAGGCCAAGAAATGTTGCTAAACACCCCACAGTACACAAGACAGTTTCCCACAACATAGAATTATCCCACCCAAGATGTCAGAAATGCCAAGATTGAGAAACCCTGATATGAACACGATGATTTTCATTGCACTTCCAATTTTTCTTCCTCCATCCTTTGCTCTTTCCCTCTTTGGCTTAGAAGTATCTCTTCTGGCTCTGAGGTCTTTAAAGAAGCAAGATTCTTTCTGAGTCCTCTCCCCAGAACTCACCCTCAAGCCTGAACTGAGGAAGAGGAAGCCACACCCTGATCTCTCATTCTGAAAATTCTTTGAACAAGTTTACCTTGGTAAGTACTCCTTGATTTGAGCTTTTTTGAAATGCTTTCACTAAATGATGGACGTTTGAACCTGGGACTTTAACAAACCCAACTCCTGTTCTCACCACAGTGTGCATGTCTGGTCCCAGTTTTTCTAAACAGTATGGACCAAAAATCCCAGTGGGCACCCAGCTCCTCCACCTATAGTCTATGCAGCCTTAGAAAGTCTCAGAACCTCTTCCTGTTTCATTTCCACATCTGCAAAATGACATCGTAAAATTAACTTAGCAGCATAGTTTGATCAGATGAAATCATGTAAAACCTTTTAATAATCTATAAAACAGTGGAATTATTATCCATTATTATCCTTTTTATCCCCAACTCTTTCTTATAACCTAATCCCCTGTGGTTAATATGTATAGGCCTCCCTGATAAGGATATCACACATCATACCAGTTAAGCATTTGCTTTTAGCAACAAAGTCTTCATATCTATAACATGCATTTTTATTACACCACCTCCTACTCCATATAGACAGTGAATCTACATAGTCCCATGTTGTGAAGAGTGGAGAAGGAGATACACTGCAATTGGACTCTCCTCAAATTCAGTAGAAAAAAAGAATTAACAAATGGTTCAGGATTTTTACTATAAATAAAATGAATTAAAGACCATACTTTCTCATAAGAAGAGTCTTATGATTTGTGGTTGAAAAGATATGGCATTAAATAAATAAAAGAAAGAATAAACTACAATCTTTAAAATGGACATACTAGTATGCTTCAAGCCATAGAAAATAAATATAAATGTGTTGCACACATTGATACATAATATTTTTATTATTCTTAACATTTATAAGATTTTTTTAAAAAAGACATTTTACATCTTTTTTTTTAAATATATTTTTATTGATTTTTTACAGAGAGGAAGGGAGAGAGATAGAGAGTTAGAAACATCGATGAGAGAGAAACATCTATCAGCTGCCTCCTGCACATCCTCTACTGGGGATATGCCCGCAACCCAGGTACATGCCCTTGACCGGAATCAAACCTGGGACCTTTCAGTCCGCAGGCTGACGCTCTATCCACTGAGCCAAACCGGTTTCAGCTATAAGATTTTTTATTAATGACTTTGGATAGTTTATGTTTTATGAAAACATAGCTTGTGGAAGTTTGAATTGCTATCCTCCTTTTTCCCTAAGTAAATGTCATTGAAGTTAGCTGAAATAATCAAAGTCTTTCCACTTACCTTGGAGGACCTAGCAATGTTGAAATCATTATTCATACACCGCGGGGTCTAAGCATTTGAAGCTTTTCCAAAGAAATCGAGGTCCCCATTGCCTCTATCCTGCAGCATTGGATGGGTAAGCAAATCACATCAAGAAAGGATTGGCATAAAGGACAAATACAGCCCTTTGGCTTTGAGCATTGGAAGGTGTTAATGAGTTGACTATTGAAACACAGAGCCTTCTAAGGAGCAAGACATTGAGACACACTGTCTCCCCTCCACTTCCTCCCCTGAGTTATTACCCAGAGTCAATAGCATGAGGCACTACTTCAGAGACTGTGGAATGAGTTAATCTATTCACAAAGTGAATTATAGGTGTTAATTATCCAGTTACACACACACACACTACCATCTGTCTATATTTCCTAGTCACCTACCTTTCATTTTCTAAAATATGGTTTCTTCACTCTATATGTATTGGTTTCTCCACCGCCCCCCCCCTTTTTTATTTTAGAGAGAAAGGAAAAGAGAGAGAGAGAGAGAGAGAGAGAGAGAGAGAGATCAATGTGAGAGAGAAACATCAATCGATTGCCTCCCACACATGCCCCAACTGAGGATTGAACCTGCATCCTGGGTATGTGTCCTGACTGGGAATTGAACACGTGACCCTATGGTGCACAGGATGATGCCCCAAACAACTGAGCCACACCAGCCAGAGCATATATGTATTCTTTAGTCAGTATATAAGAAGGAGAACATGTCAGAATTATTATAGTCAGGAATGTTATAAATGCAGACATTTAGATGTGTGAATAATAAGTCAAAAATCCAGTTCCCTCAGGCCTGGCTGGATAGCTCAGTTGGTTACTGAATTGTCGCAATACACCAAGTTTTCAGATTTGATCCCCAGTCAGGGCACATACAAGAATCAACTAATGAATGCATAAGTCTCTCTCTCTCTCTCTCTCTCTCTCTCTCTCTCTCTCTCTCTCTCTCTCTCTCCCTCCCTCTCCCACTCTCCCCTTTCCTCTCTCTCTTTAAAAATCAACTTCCCTCCTGCTAGAGGTGTGTTTTTGGAAGTGATTCCTGGTGCACATGATTAGACTTCATTCTGTCTCCATATTGTCACTGTCATAATTACTGACAATTTACTGAAGTCTGCCCTTGAAGGAAAGTTGCAGTTTAATAATTCAGTAAAAATTTGGCTCTTCCTTTAAGGGGTCTTTGGTTGTGTCACAAACTCAATTCAATGTGGCAGATTTTGCAAGTTAAGTCAGTCTCTTCATTCATCAGTCTAGTGTAGTTCCCTAAGGGTCCACTTGCTGCCTCTTGGGACAGTGTGACATTTGCCTTTTCTATTACAGGTTTAGGATTACAAAGCTAATACTTCAGAGACTATTCATTTCAACCAGGGATGTGACCTAAAAGGCAGGTACGGCCAAAGGTGAGTAATGGTGCCTGACATGGGAATCGCAGAGGTATGGATTACTGAAAGGAAAAAAACAGCATACTTTTCAACAGATAGTATTTTGTCTAAACAATACATTTGTTTCCATAATTAAGGCAATAATGTTAAATCATTCTTAACCATTAAATCTAAAAAGTGGCACATAAATCAGAACAAAGAAGAAATTCAAACTTTTCAGTAGACTAAGCTCTCACAAATAAGCATCTACAATAAGTCAGGATCCCTCCTTATCATTGAACTAAACTTCTCTGTTTGGTCAAGTTAACTCATCATCTTCCTAAAATGGCTCGTCTCCACTCAGCTAAGCCAGCCAACCTCTGAGTCTGCTGCTGCCATCATGACCCAATCCTTGGATGAAAGTTTCCTAAGGATCAGAGCCATAATTTCCTGTCCCCTGATGTTCTTTGCCTTCCACAGCTGAGGCTACGTAAGCTCAGCCTACTCCCCTTCTACAACAAACCTAGATCCTCTGAAGCAGAAGTACCCAGGGAGTTCTGGCACCAGACTTGATCCAGCCCCAATGTTGTAGCCTCCCAGATTCATGGCCACTGCTCCCTCATACCCATACACACAACCTGGCCTGTAGGCCGCCCCTGTGGCCCAACTCTGGCCCTTGACTGCTGCATGTGCTATCCGAAACTGTGTGTGGATACCCTGCATTAATTTTAGAGGGTTTAACCAGGGCATGATGGAGAACAGCGTTCCTGAAATTGTTTAACTATAAGGTTCTTAACTGTTCATAACAGTGCATCTGCATGAGGCACGTGACCCAAATGAAAACTTGAGAGATGCAAGAGAAATGGAAAATTGAACTTCATACTCATGTAGACTTTCTGTGTGATGTTAACACCAGTTTAGCACTGCATTGTTCTGACCAACTTTTAAAAGTTTGTCAGTAATATTCCATAGATCATACTTTCTTCTCTCCCAAAAAAATTCCTACAACACATTCAGAAAGTCCATATTATTTTGTCAGGACTTGCCATGACTTTTACACATTGCTCCTAGCTGAGCCCACCCAATTCCTGACTCTGCCATGCCTATACCTGCCTTCACCTTTGCAACTGCTGTTCCTTCTGCCTGGAATGCTCTCCCTGCACAAGGTTGAGTGGCTCACTCACTCCTCATTCAAGTCTCAACTCAAATATTCTGCTTTCAGAGAGGCTGCCTTTGACCGCCCTATCTAGCTAATGTTGTCCCCTCAAACAACATTCACTAAAATAACATCCTTCTTTAGCATTAAATACTATCAAAATTATCTCATTAATTTACTTGTTTATTATCTGTCTCCTCCACTAGAATATTTTTTTTCATGAGGACAGAGATCTTACCTTAGTTACTGATCCTAAACAGTGTCAGGCACTGAATGAATATTTATTAAATTAATTATTTGTTGTAAATTCATATTATGTTTTAATATCTGGTAGAGCTATGTCCACTTTATTATTCTTTCTTGTCACTTCATTTTGATAAACATATAGCAATGACTGAAACTCCTTCAATTGAATTGGACATAAGTTCTGCTCTACACAGATATCTGACTTAATAAAAATAATTTTATTTTCTGATTTCTAAATTAATATTTGTTAATAGAAAATTTAGAAAACATAGCATAGTATAGGGAAGAAAACAAGAAGTCAACCATACTGCCACAACTCAGACATGGCATCCTATATAATAAAGAGGTAATGTGCAAATTGACCATCACACCCTCGCACAAGATACTGTGACAGGAGAGAACTTTTTGGGTTATTTTCCCCAGAAGAGAGTATGCATATATTTTGTATGTGGAAAGAAAGGTAAACCTAATACCTAATGATCAGAAGTGCTGAGGGCAGTAGTCACTAGTCTTGCCTGCTCATGCTTCACCCTTTGGGGCACTTTCTAGGCTCCTAGTGAGTAATAAGGCTGGGCCATGTGACTAGTTTTAGCAAAGGAGTTGTGAACATAAGAGAACACTTAAACATGTATTTGCCATTGTAAGTTCCTCCAATATACGTTTTTTCTATTAAATACATTGGCAATCCTTAGCCTGGGTTCCTGAGTAACGATGAGAAGCAAATTCCCCTGCAACCCATAACAGACAGATAACATCAATGAGATAAACCTTTTTGTTTTAAGCTACTATGAGTTGGGGGGGGGGGGGGATGGGAGGGGTTGTATGTTATTGCGGAATATATTTTGTTCAGAGTAGCCTATCCTGAACAAAAATACCTATTTATTGTCTGTCTTTTGTATTAGAAAGTAGGCTTAATAAGTACCAGAATCTAATCTTTCTTGCTGTGGTTATATGCCAGAAATTTATCACTACCGTGGCTGATGGTAGGTGCTCCATAAATATTTCTTGAATTAGTGGAGGGGTGAATTCTCTTAGCGTAATTGAGGTTTCTGTTCTAGTAACAAAACCTTCTGACAAAAATTTCTGTATCAGTCAAGATTGGCTCAATTTTGAAAGCATTTGAGATCTTGCTCCCCAGCATATGTTACCAGTTTGACTCAAATAAACTCATATATTAAGAGAGAGAGAGAGAGAGAGAGAGAGAGAGAGAGAGAGAGAGATTGGCTCAGTGTTGCTGCAGTAATAAACACCAAAATATCAGTGCCTTGAGATAACAAAAGCTTAATTATTATTTTACGACACATCCATTATGGGATGGCAAGAAAGCTCTGCTCATGCTAGTCCCTCAGGAACCAAGAGTGACTGTAGCCACTGTCTTGAAAGCCGCTGGTGGCCATAGCAGAGGGATTAAAGAGCTCTGTAGGGTCTTGCATTGACTCATATTACTTCTCCTCATCACTAAGGTGACTCATATTACTTCTGCTCATAACTAATAGGCCAAAATTAGTTACATGACATTACTCAACCACAGGAAGCCAGAAAGAGCAATTCTCTCTTGTGCCCAGGATGTTAGACAAAAGTGGAACATCATGAATGTAACAAAGTAGGTAAACAAAAAAAAAAGTAATGAAAATATATGTAATAAGTGAGATGAAGAGGGAAATAAAACTGGGCTATATGGTAGAAATAATTTAGGGATCTACTTAAAGTGGGTGGTGTGGGAGGTCTCTCTAAGGGAACATTTGCATTGAAACCTCAAAGGTCAGGAGTGAGCAAGAATTAAAAGAATATTCCATCCAGGAACAAGCATAATGGCCCTAGGGTAGAATGAACTTGGTTTTTACTGAAACGGGCAGAAGTTGAGATCTATGGGAACCAAAGAAGCAATGTAGATAAGAGGGGCATGTCATGAAATCA
>NW_005874621.1:0-6412 GCF_000147115.1 Myotis lucifugus
TGAATGCACTAGCGGAGCTGGCGCAGTCGGCCCAGCACCCCTGGTGCAGGTGTTTACGGCTGAGGGGTGTGTGTGTGGGGGGGGGGGCAGCCACGTGTCCCTCGGGAGGCGATGGGTTGTGTGGCTGGGAGGAATGAGGTCTCTCCGTTTGCTGTTGACTTTGGTTCCTGTGACACGAGTGCTGCCCGTAGCAAGTGAAAAAGCCGTAGAATCATGTGTGTGAAACCACTTCTGTTCAAGAGATAAAGCGAACAACAACTAAGGAGAAAAAGAAAGGAGATGGGCCCGCCTGCCTCTGGAGTGGGGTGATGGCGGAGCCCACCTGCCTGGGGGGCGCAGGGACATCCTGGGGGGAGGCCCTTTCAGTCCCCACCTCGGTGGCCAGGGAGGGCCACCCTGTGGAAACCGGGGGGCAGCCAGGGTGGGGCTGGGGCACCAGGAAGGGTTACCCAGCCCTCGGGGCAGTTACTCACGCAGCTCACAGATCAGCTGCCACACGCCTCGCGCCCCACTCCCCCAGGGATGCTTCGAGAAGCCATCATTGCAAAGCCGAGCTCGGGCCCTGCCCATGCCAGCTCAGGGCAATTTCCCGTGGCCCCGGGGCCGGCAGGAAGCTGCCGCACTCACAGAGAAGGGACCTGTGAGCCAGGAGGTCACGGTTCGATTCCCAGTCAGGGCCCAGGCCCAGGTTGTGGGCTCGATCCCCAGTAGGGGGCCTGCAGGAGGCAGCTGATCAATGATTCTCTGTCATCATTGATGTTGCTCTCTCTCTCCTCCTCTCCCTTCCTCTCTGACATCAATAAAAATGTATTTTTTTTAAAGAGAGAAAAAAAGAAGGAACCTGAGGCTCAGAGACGCCCCGGAGGCAGGAGTGTGGGTGCCCTCCCCAGGGCGGGCTGCTCCCCTAGAGAAAGGTGGGTCACCCCGGGCCTGGGTTCTGCGTCTAGCAAGGCCTCCTTAGGCGTCCACCCTCCCTGCCCGGGATTCCGACTTGTGTTTGTGAATAAACATACGTTGAGGTTTGCGGGCTCAGCGGGTCCCTCTGACCTGCCTCCGAGGCTCGCAGGGCAGTGCGGGCCGGTCAGCGCGGGCAGGTCAGCGCGGGAGCACTGAGGGCGGAGGCGCGGGGGCGGCCACGGCCGGGGAGGTGAGCCATGTGTTCCCTGAGGCCTTGGCCCTGGGCCTGCCCGTGTCTGTGTGACCTCATCACTGTCCCGAGGTCACTGGCTGGCCGGCCAGGGCTCCGCCGTGTTCTTACCACCTCCTGTTCCCTCCTCTCTCTGTCCAGACTCTGGACTCTGCCCACACTCTGCCCACCGTGCCAGCTGGAGGGGGCAGCGCCTGCAGGGTGAGGAGCAGCTGGTTCAGCAGAGACCCTGGCACCCAGGGTCCCACAGTGACGCCAGGGCGGGCGGGCCCACGTGTATCTGCAGTGCCCAGCCCTGGAGAGCCGCCAGCGGGGGGGCCAGGTGCTGCCGTGACCACATGTCATGGCCGAGACTCAAGGACTCCAGGAGCCCAGCCCACGGTGCCCAGCCCAGGGCATGTGTAGGGTGCCAACCCCAGTCCCGGGGCGGTAAAGCCTGGGCCCCCTGACCCTGAGCTGCTGCCTGGAGCTGGGCCGGACCCTCTGGAATCAACATGGGTGCCCCTGTGTGCACAGATGACAGTATTTTTCTAGTGCAAAACCAGCCTTGTCTGACCATGGGCTCCAGTCCCGGTCAGGGCACAGGCCCAGGGTGCGGGCTCGATCCCCAGTAGGAGGCGTGCAGGAGACAGCCGGCCCATGATTCTCTCATCTTTGATGCTTCTATCTCTGTCTCCCTCTCCCTCCTCTCTGACATCAATAAAGACATATTAAAGCAACAACAACAACAACAACAACAACAACAACAACAAAGCCGGCAGAGCAGCCTCCCCTGTGAGGGCGAGAAGCCACCTCCCCTCTGGACGCTGTTCTCATTTGTCGCCTCAAGTTTGATCTGCCAGCTGGGGCCGCCCCTCCACCCAGGAACCCACGCAGCCGAGGCCTCTCCCTCCACCAACTTGCGGGGTCTCTTTTTCTGGGTGGGAGGTGTGGGCCTGGAGTCTCAGTCGGCCTGGTCTCCCAGACCCTCTGCCCCGCCCCCTTGGCAGTGGGGTGGCTGCCTGGGGTGAGGTGGGCAAGCGCTCCCACCCACCATGAGAGGTTTGGGCAGGGAGAGTGGACTCCTCCCTGCCCACTGCCCACGGGCAGATGTTCTCAATACTCAGTGGGCACCTCCTGTGGGCCAGGCCCCCTGCAGGCCTCCCTGGGTCCTCCCTGGATCCTCACGACATCAAGTAGGTGCTATTATCATGCCCATTTTACAGATGAGCAAACTGAGCCCCAGAGAAGACATAGCTGGCGGAGTGGCGGAGCCCAGACGCAGCCCAGGGCATCACTCTGAAGTGCCTCCTGTCGCCACCCGCCACCTGCCCTCCCGCTCCACAGCGGAGCGTCTCCCTGGTGCATCTGTTCCCATCTGCAGCCCCCGGTGCCCAGGCCCACCCTCCGTCCCCTGGCTGGAGCCGTCTCTGTGAAACCTTGTGCCAGGGAGGCCTAGAGACGGAGCCGGGGCAGTGGGGGAGTCGAGGCAGTGGGGTAGCCGGGGCAGTGGGGGGAGCCGGGCCAGTGGGGGAGCCGGAGCAGTGGGGGAGTCGGGGCAGTGGGGGAGCCGGAGCAGTGGGGGAGCCGGGGCAGTGGGGGAGCCGGAGCAGTGGGGGAGCCGGGGCAGTGGGGGAGCCAGGGCAGTGGGGGAGCCGGAGCAGTGGGGGAGTCGGGGCAGTGGGGGAGCCGGGGCAGTGGGGGAGCCAGGGCAGTGGGGGTGCAGTGTGGGGTTGGCCGAGAGCGTGGGGCTCCTTCTCCAAGTTCCCCTGGGTGCCCGGGAGTTTCTCGGATTATTCTCGTGGGCCCCCTCTCTTCTGGAATTGAAATCAGTTCGGAGCGTCTCTCTGGCAGTAAAGCATCGCCGTGCTGGGTGCTGGCTGCCGTGCCCGATGCATTGCGGGGGGGGGGGGGTGTCTGGGGCATCCAGGCCACACGGATGCAGGAAAGGGCAGGCGCTTCCCTGCAGCCTCAGGCCCTGTGGGCCCTCGAAACGCGAGCTTCCCTGTGGCCCAGGGAGCACTTCCCACCTGTGAGCTGCGCTCTGAGCCCGCCGTGGCCCTGCCCTGAGGGGCCCCTGGACCGCTCACTTGGCAGCCCCTCGTATCCATCCCTGCAGCCCCCGACCCCCTGGCGGGAGCCTCCTTTGGCCTCTGTGGCGATGCCAGGGTGGCGTGCACATCGGAGAACTGACTGGCTGGTGGGCGAGGGCTGCCTAGGGGCTGTCCTGGCTCTGACCCTCGCCCAGCGCCTGTGCCAGGCACCGGGATGGGCGGGGCTTCAGGAAACACGGAGGGAGCCCTGAGCGGTGGGAGGCAGAGGAAGGACCAGGTGCTGCTGATGCCAAGCGCAGCACCAGGCCTGAGAGCCGCGCAGAGGACGATGGCGCTGCCCAGGCAGGGTGGGGTCGGGGGCCTTCGTGGAGGAAGGGGCGCGTGAACCAGGCCCTGCAGGATGAGTAGGACTCGGCCCTGGGGACGTGAAGGCAGCCTCGGTGAGGAGAGGCCTCCGGGTCAGCGGGTGACAGATCCCGTAGGCGCCGAGGGAGGGCCTTGTCGGGGGCCCCTCCTGCCCCTGCCAGCTCCCCCGCGGGCCCCTGTGGCCAGTGGAGAGGGCAGCAGCCACGCCAAGGTCAGCCAGGTGCCCGGTGGCCGCTGGCCTGTCCTGCGCCCCACGCTAACCAGAGGCTCCATCGTTTCCGGGTGAGCGCCCGGCAGATGCCGACAGCCAGCAGATGGGCGAGGCCCGGGCTGATTTGCAAGGGACCGGCTCTGTGATGCACGTAATTGCATCAGAGTGTCCCTGCCCGCCAGGACGAGGTAAAGGTCAGTTCACAGATGCGGTGCGGCCGCAGGAGTCGGGGCGCGTCCACGGGCTCCTGAGGGGCAGCGGCGAGGCCTCAGCGGGCCCTTCAGTGGGCCCCTGTCCCCCAGATTTGGGGCGATGGGGGAGAGGTGATAACATGGCCTATCCCAGAGCTCGCCTGTCCCTGGTGCTGAAATCCCTTGGAGTCACTCCCCTGGGGGCCCTCGCTGGCCCGGCTCGGGCTTTCCTGACCTCCCGGATTCTCACGTCCAGGCCTCCCAGGCCAGCGTGTGCCCTGGGGCAGCAGACCCGCCGGGGGCTGAGGGGCTGGTCCTCTGGTTGGGCGGCCGTAGCAGAACACGCAGGCAGGACGTAAGCAACAGAATTCTGTTTCCCGGAGTCCGGAGGGCGGGACGTCCAAGATCAAGGTCTTGGCAGATGGTTTCCGGTGGGAGTTCTCTTCCTGGCTTGTAGGCACCCACCTTCCCCTCTTCCTCCTCCTCCTCCTCCTCCTCCTCCTTCTCTTTAATTTCAGAGAGGAAGGGAGAGGGAGAGCGGGAAAGAGACATCAATGATGAGAGAGAATCACGGATCGGCTGCCTCCTGCACGCCCCCCACTGGGGATGGAGCCCGCAACCCGGGCCTGTGCCCTGACCGGGAATCGAACCCTGACCTCCGGGTTCATAGGTCGATGCTCAACCACTGAGCCCCGCCGGCCGGCTGTTCCTCGGGCTTTACAGCAGAGGTTTTGGGTGGACGCAGGTTGGTGTTTCGATGGGACCAGAGGCCGCAGTGTCCCGGCGTGGGTTCTGTCATCTCGTCGTCTCGCCGGCTCCTGAAGTCGCGTTGGGAGCAGATGTGCGGCTCTGTCACCTCAGTCACACGATGCTCACTGTTCTGAGAAGGTCGCGTCGTAACTCATCAGCAATAATTAGTCCCCGGGCACCCCCGCTTCTCCCCTCAACGGCTCCATTAACTTGGGTGTGAATCACACTTTCCGGGCGCCAATCAGTGAGGCTCTGTCTGTGAGGTACAAGGTGATGCTATTAGTTACAATAATTAACTGCCTAATTAAAAACACAAAAGCTGTCTTTATGAAGGGCAATTAACCGTGCGCATGACGGGCCATCCATAGCCCTATGATTAGGAAAGACAAATACTAAGAACGGGCTGAATCACGGGCCGTTGATGAAGGCCCTGTCCGCTCCCAGTCTGTGTCCGCGCTCTAGTCAGCAGCTCTGCGATTTCCTCCCAAATCTTGTGTGTCAGCCACAGAGCCCGTGGCCCACGTGGCCCGGAACTGTGCCAGGCTGTGTCTTCACACTGAGGCTCGCGTGGCCTGGGACCGTGGCAGGTGTGCCTTCACACTGAGGCCCACGTGGCCTGGGACCGTGGCAGCGTGTGTCTTCACGCTGAGGCCCACGTGGCCTGGGACCGTGGCAGCGTGTGTCTTCACGCTGAGGCCTGCGTGGCCCGGGACCATGGCAGGGTGTGCCTTCACACTGAGGCTCGCGTGGCCCGGGACCATGGCAATGTGTCTTCACGCTGAGGCCCACGTGGCCTGGGACCGTGGCAGGTGTGCCTTCACGCTGAGGCCCGCGTGGCCCGGGACCGTGGCAGGTGTGCCTTCACGCTGAGGCCCACGTGGCCTGGGACCGTGGCAGCGTGTGTCTTCACGCTGAGGCCCACGTGGCCTGGGACCGTGGCAGGTGTGCCTTCACACTGAGGCCCACGTGGCCTGGGACCGTGGCAGCGTGTGTCTTCACGCTGAGGCCCGCGTGGCCCGGGACCATGGCAGGGTGTGTCTTTCACGTTGAGGCCCCGCGTGGCCCGGGGACCATGGCAGGGTGTGCCTTCACACTGAGGCTCGCGTGGCCCGGGACCCATGGCAATGTGTCTTCACGCTGAGGCCCCACGTGGCCTGGGACCGTGGCAGGTGTGCCTTCACGCTGAGGCCGCGTGGCCCGGGACCGTGGCAGGTGTGCCTTCATGCTGAGGCCCCTCTGTCCCCCAGAGCAGACTCCTCGGGGAGGCCGCAGTGTGGGCAGGGTGGTCGGGAGGTCCCCTCACTGGCTGTCATTGGGACTTGGCATCAGCCAGTCGCTCAGCCAACGCCAGGGCCGCCTGCGCCAGCTCCGCGGGAGGCCGGGTGCTGAGGCCTGAGCAGACCCTTCCTGACGCCACAGAGCACCTGGGTGACGACCAGGGACACCTCAGCCGACCCCTCAGCCAGGGCCTCCGCTCGGTCCCGGGCCCCTGCCCTTTTGGGGAAACGGATCCAGAGTCCATTGGCGTCTGTAGATCAGATGCGCAGGTCGAGTGCCGGGCGCTGGGAGGCACAGGGGCTGCTGCCACGACCAGCAGTAACCGCCAGCCCGGCCGCATGCCTCAGGGGTTGGGCGTCAGCCTGTGACCCAGGAGGTCCCGGGTTCGATGCCCGGTCAGGGCACAGGCCCGGGGTGTGGGCTCCATCCCCAGTGA
>NW_005874621.1:6512-15035 GCF_000147115.1 Myotis lucifugus
TCTCTTTCATCATTGATGTTCCTCTCTCTCTCTCTCTCCCTTCCTCTCCGAAATCAATAAAAATATATTTAAAAAATGAACTGACCTCCAGCTGGGCCGGGTGGGGTGGGGGTGGGGGTGGGGGAGGTGTCGGTGGGTCTCCGAGGCGGGAGGGGTGTGGAGAGGCAGCGAGTGGAGGCGGGTGGCAGGGACGTGTCGGGCACAGAGAGGTGTCCCAGGAGGAGAGGGGGGCGTGGGCAGGGCAGGTGGGACGTTGGGGAGCCTCAGGGGTGCCCCTCGGGACGAGAGGAGGGAGGTGGGGGGAGGTCCGGTCCACCGGGAAGGGTCTGCTCCCCTCAGAATCACCAGCCTGAGCCCTGGGGTCCGTCGAGGCCCCTCGGGGCCCCAGGAGCAGCCTGCCCTGGATGTTCCACTTGCCCGCGTCTGGCCGCTCCCGGGAGGCCGCCTGCCCGGTAACAGCACCCTCCGTCCCCCCCCAGGCTGAAGCGCTCGGGGCTGAAGGTGAGGTTCTGCACCAACGAGTCGCAGAAGTCCCGCGGGCGCCTGGTGGGCGAGCTGCGCCGCCTGGGCTTCGACGTCTCCGAGGCCGAGGTGACCTCCCCGCCCCCCGCCGCCTGCCGCATCCTCCAGGAGCGAGGCCTCCGGCCACACCTGCTGGTCCACGACGGTAGGCCTGCGGGTGCCGGGCTGGGGGTGCAGGCTCCCCATCCAGGGTGGGGCTGGGTCGGCATCCCTCTCCCCTGGGCCCCAGCACAGGGAGGGGTGCGGGGTGGCACCTGCCACAGCCCAGGGAGGGGCGCGGGGTGGCACTGAACTGTATCCCTCCCTCTCTCTTTCCAGAAGTCCGCTCGGAATTCGATCAGATCGACACGTCCAACCCAAACTGTGTGGTCATTGCGGACGCGGGAGAACACTTTTCCTACCGGAACATGAACAGGGCCTTCCAGGTGCTCATGGGGCTGGCGGACCCCGTGCTCATCTCCCTGGGGAAGGGGTAAGTCGGCGTGAGACTCGCTCCGGTCCGGCTCCCAGAGCCATGGGGAGAAGGAGGCGGGAACGCGGGCGCGGTGGGCGCAGGGCGACGGCCTTCTCGCTCCCTCCCTCTTCTTTTTCTTTTCTTTAATCTTCAGCCAAGGAGTGAGGATATTTTTTCCGTTGATTTTTAGAGAGAGCGGAAGGGAGGGGGCGGTGGGAGAGAGAGAGAGAAACATTGACGTGAGAGAGGCACATTGATTGGTTGCCCCCCACACGGACCCCGACCGGGCTGGGGATTGAACCCGCAACACAAGTACGTGCCCTTGACAGGGAATCGAACCCAAGACCCTTGGGCCGACGCTCTAACCACTGATCAACCAGCCAGGTCCCTCCCTCCGTTTTCTTGCTTTTTCTCTTCATTTCTTCCTTCTTTCCTTTTGTAACCCTGCAACCTCCTGCAATTCAGGTCACTGCGAGCCACAGAACCTGGCCTGCTTAGCTCATTGACGGTCCGGGCGGGTCCTAGGCCTCCCTAAGGTCCTGACTCATCACTAGAGAACATGTAGTTAAGAAACTCTGTTATAACTTGTTTGTGTTAACAGTTTTTAATCGTCTCTAATACATATATACACTCACACTAGAGGCCCAGTGCATATTATGCATATATATATATATATATTGATTTCAGAGGGGAAGGGAGAGGGAGAGAGAAACATCAATGATGAGAGAGGATCATGGATCGGCTGCCTCCTGCACGCCCCACACTGGGGGTCGAGCCCGCATCCTCAGCATGTGCCTGACTGGGAATCGAACCGTGACCTCCTGGTTCATAGGTCGACGCTCAACCGCTGAGCCACGCCGGCCGGGCTTGTCTCTAGTTATTAAGTGATTCCAGATCACGGGCAATAGGCACAGTAGGCATGTTGCTGACACAGGGCGAGCCGTGGAGTCCTGGCGTTGGCCTGCGACTCCGTAGCGGCCTCGAGCGGCTGGTTTTTCAGACGAGCGGTGATGGGGTCTCTCGCTGACGGGGTCTCACTGACGTGAGGGGTTCGCTGCTCAGAAACGAGAGAAAGGAACCACGGCTTCGGGCCCATGTCCGCGTCCCGGGACAGCCCAGGGCCCCCAGAGGCTGCTGTCACGTGGAGTGGGTCACCGATGGGGAGAGCCGTCCCCCTGGGCGCAGGGCCGAGCCGTGGCCGCGTGGCCGTGCTCTGGACACGGATGGTTTGCAGGGGCATCTGCTTGGACCAGGAGCGGGAACTGCCTGTGATTCCTCCGTCACGCGGCCGGCGGGACATTAGGCTGTTGACGCGCAGACGGTGGGAGGTTCATGGCTCTGGCGGGAAAGGTCAGTCCATCGCTGTGCCGGGAGGCCCTGCCGACCGAGGGGAAGGGCAGAGGCAGAGCGTGAGGCCTCTCCGGCCGCACCTCCCGCTTCCCCCGCCTGCCCAGCTCCCGGTGACCGCTGTGCTGCATGCTCAGACCAGCCTGGCCTGCGGGGTTGATATTCGCCAAGAGCACCAGATAAATGCTTCCAGTCTCTTGTGTTTGGGGAATAGCCTAGGCGCATGCATATACATATACACACACACACACACACACATATGTACATATATATGTATTAATATATATTTTTACGGATGTCAGAGAGGAAGGGAGAGGGAGAGACAGAGAGAGAAACATCAATGATGAAAGAGAATTATGGATCGACTGCCTCCTGCTCACTCCACACTGGGGATCGAACCTGAAACCCCGGCCTGTGCCCTGACCAGGAATCAAACCGTGACCTCCTGGTTTATAGGTTGATGCTCAACCACTGAGCCAAACGGGCCAGGGCCTGGGCTTTCATATTTTTTAAAAGTTAGGTTAGGTGCTTGTACTGACTGTATCTCTAAAAATGCTTGTAGCTAACAGATGGCCTGCAAGACGCCTTCTTGCTTTCCTGAATGAATGAGAAATGAAGAAAAGCTCTGAGAGCGATAAAAGCAAGCCCAGGTTCCGTTAAAAAGGAAACGTTAAGGTTTCTAAGTTTGATTTTGGAAGTCAGTTTTTTCTTTAGACTCTAAAAATTCACGTAAGAAAGACAAGGTTTTTATTTAAATTTTATTTTTTAATGACAGTTTTACATTCAATAGTTATTATATTATTGTTATTTTTATCCTCACCCAAGGATATTTTTCCCATTGATTTTTAGAGAGAGTGGAAGGGAGGGGGGAGCGGGAGGAGAGAAACACTGATGTGAGAGAGACACACTGATTGGCTGCCTCCCCCGACGGGGGCCAGGGTTGGACCCTGCAACCGAGGAACGAGGTACGTGCCCTTGGCTGGGAATCGAATCCGTGATCCTTCAGTGTGCGGGGCAACACTCTAACCACTGGGCCGACCAGCCAGGGTTTGGCCCATTTTACAGATTAGGAAACTGAGGCCCAGAGGGCTTAAGCAACCCAAAGTCCCACAGTTAGGAGGAAGTGGAGAGGCTTTGAACGCCGAGGCCAGCACGCCTCCCCGCTCTTGCCCCTGTGCGCACACCGGTTTAATGTCTCCCAATTTTGAGGAGCGTTGGGAAGGGGAAGGGGAGCTGGTGAGGTGGGTTCCCCGAGAGCCCAGCCGTCTCGGCCCCCGTTGTCTTCTCCTCAAGCTTCTGATGCCCACGGACCCCGCACGCCTCCTGACCTCCGGCTCACAGGACACGCGGCCGGGCGCCGGGAGCTGGCGGAGTTTTCTCCTTCAGGCAGCAATTAGGGTTAATTATTAGCAATGAGGGGCTCCCGCATGCTCTGTGGACCTGCTGTCCTTTCCCAGGTCCCCCATCTTTCTGTGTCAGCAGCTGGGCCCATCTGCCCCTCGGGTCCCCCATCCATCACCGTGGCCGAGTCCCCACAAAGCTGGCAGCGGGCCATTCTGGCCGAGGGCTGCTGGCCGGGCGTGGTGACCACCACGGGCCACTCTCGGCTCGGCACCTGCACGGACCCTCACCCGCTGGCCCTCCGGACGGGACGGCATTTCTCTGGGCTCCCGGAGCCCAGCCGGCTCACCTGTCCCCCCCTCCCCGCCAGGCGCTACTACAAGGAGACCTCGGGCCTGATGCTGGACGTCGGCAGCTACATGAAGGCGCTCGAGGTACCTGCCCGGAGCCCTCCTCGCGCTCCAGGCTTCTGGAGAAGGCGGCGTGCTCAGTGGCCCTCCTAGTGGGGCTGCCCCTGCCCCTGCCCCCGCCCCCGTGTGCTCCTGCCCTCCACGCCCCTGTGCTGGCCGCCGGCCCTCCCAGCATGCCCTCTGCCGCCCTCCTCCTGGCTCTGTCTGTGGGGACCATGCTCACTCCCCACCCTGGGCACCTGCAGCCTGACGGGTCCTGACTGGACCCCTTCCCGCCCCCCATCCCCCACCCTGAAGGCCAGGCCCCGGCGGGGCTCCCAGCATCCTCTGACCAATGCTTAGCCCGCTGTCCTGGCCTCGGCTCCGGCCCCGGCCAGCTCCTCTCACCGCCCGCCTGCACTGGGCACCAGCCCTGCCTGCCTGCACCCGTGCGGGGGAGGGACAGACGGGACGTGGAGCCCTGGACGCATCCTGGGGGAGCCGTGACCAGCGGGGTGGGCGGGGGAGGGGAGAAGCAGGAATACGGGTGAGAGCGCGGTCGGGTGCCCGAGACTGCCACCTCTGGGCCGCCTCCCCCACAGCCGGGGGTTTGAGCAGATGGCGGCCGGGAGGTGCGGGCTCCGAGCGTCCCAGGCAGCCCGACATGGCGTCGTCCGCTCGTGTCTATCAGACGTGTCTCGGGCTCACATGTCCTGCCCGGAGGCCCCTGGTTCCTGGAGGGAGGTCTTCCCTGCAGTCGGGGTCCCGTTGCTTCGCCCCACGCCCACGCGTGCCCTCTCTCTGCAGTACGCCTGCGGGGTCGAGGCCGAGGTGGTGGGCAAGCCCTCCCCGGAGTTCTTCAGGTCGGCCCTGCGGGAGCTGGGCGTGGAGGCCCACCAGGTAGGTTGCCTTGCGGATGCGGATTCAGATGCGCGTGGAGGCAGCTGTGTCGGGAGGGGACCTCACACGGCCGCCCGGGGGCTTGGGGGCTCAGGCAGCCTCGTGGGCCGGGCAGCCACGTGCGGACCCCCCACCACGAGAGCTGATTTGGCTGGAAACGGGGAAAAGGCAGCAAAGGAAGTCCACTGAGTGTTTTATTTATTGTTTGTTTTTTAAATATATTTTTATTGACGTCAGAGAGGAAGGGAGAGGGAGGGAGAGATAGAAGCATCCATGATGAGAGAGAATCATGGACCGGCCGCCTCCTGCACGCCCCACACTGGGGATCGAGCCCGAAACCCCGGCTGTGCCCTGACCAGGAATCGAACCCTGACCTCCTGGTTCCTAGGTCGACGCTCCATCGCTGAGCCACGCCGGCCGGGCTTCCTCTTGTTTTTTAAAGCACATCCAGCCTTGCCGTTGCCGTGCCCTCTCTAGTCTAGGACGCCTTTCAGAGAACATTTATTTTAGACACAACTGGACGATGCTCTGAAACACCCAACAGTGGCCCCGAGACACAGAAGGACGCTCAGCCTCAGGACCAAAGTGAGGCCCCCTCGCACCTCTCACCCGGCCGCGCGAATTCAAACAAGAAGCGAGGGCTCCCCCTGTAGGAAGCCAGTGGGAATGTGAGACGGGGCAGCCCTCTGGGGACAGCTCCTCGGATTGAAAACATGTTCCCACGAAACGCACACGTGACTCTTCCTAGCGGCACTATTCACAATAGCAGACGAGAAAAACAGTGCATGTCCACCGGCAGGTGAAGGGCCCACGGCACGTGGCGCGCTCACACAGTGCGGTATTTCAGCGGGAGAGGAATGAGATGCGGGGAAATGCATTGTGGGCAGGAACACGCGAGTGGAAGCAGCCAGGCACAAAGGCCCCCTTTCGTATGTTCCATGATATTTGTGGGAAGTGCCCCGAAGAGTCAGGTCCACAGAAACGTCAAACAGGCCGGGGCTGTGGAGGGTGGGGGCTCGGGGTGGCCGGCGGCCCCATGGGCGTGGGCCTCCTGTTGGGGTGATGAAATGTCCGGAACTAAATGGCGGTGATGGTCACGCAGCATGGTGAATGCACTTAATGCCACTGATTAGAAACTTCGAAATGGTCACATTGGTGAACCTGGTGTGTATTTTATCACATGAAACAAAAAGTCTACCCCCAAATCAATAGTAAATCCTTAGTATTCTCTAATATCAATCCATTTTTTTAAAAAATATATATTTTTATTGATTTCAGAGATGAAGGGGGAGAGAGAGAGAGAGAGAGAGAGAGAGAGAGAGAAACATCAATGATGAGAGAGAATCATTGATCAGCTGCCTCAAGCCCGCCACCCAGGCACGTGACCCGACTAGGAATAGAACCGTGACCTCCTGGTTCATAGGCCGACGCCCCACCACTGAGCCACACCAGCCGAGCAACAGTGCACCTTTTTATGATACCAGTCCACACCAAGTCTCCCTGGCCGCCTCAGAAACATGCTCTTATGTCGATTTGTTTTTGCATCAAATCCAAACAAGGTCTGTGCCTTTCTTGCATGTGGCTTTCGTCTCTTAAATCTTTTTAACTTTTATCATGAATCGTTTCAGCCGTCGGTGCAAGGAGGGAGACTCACATAACGAACCCTATGTCCCCATCACTGAGCTCCAGTAATGACCAACTACTCGAGCACTTTTTAAAATTGTTTTTAACTGTCCATTGTGAAATAACTTCACATTGACAAGGAAGTTGCAAAAACAGTACAAGGAACGCCCATGTGCCTGCAACCAGCTCCAGTGCTGACGTCCGACAGGACAGTCATAAAGCGATCGACATGCGCCCTGACTCACGATGGTTAGTTAACCCAGAGACCGTCTGCAGCGCTGTCAGCTGTCCCACCAGGAGCTTTTTTAAAAAAATGTTTTTATTGATTTTTAGAGAGAGAGGAAGGGAGAGGGAGAGAGAGATAGAAACATCAGTGATGAGAGAGAATCATGGATCGGCCGCCTCCTGCACGCCCCACACTGGGGATCGAGCCCACAACCCGGGCCTGTGCCCCGACCGGGAATCGAACCCTGACCTCCTGGTTCACAGGTTAACTAACACTCAGCCACGGAGCCACACTGGCCGGGCGGCTGTGGCATTTTTCTTTTTTTTTTTTTTTTTTTTTTTTTTTTTTTTTTAAATATATTTTATTGATTTTTTACAGAGAGGAAGGGAGAGAGATAGAGAGTTAGAAACAACATCGATGAGAGAGAAACATCGATCAGCTGCCTCCTGCACATCTCCCACTGGGGATGTGCCCGCAACCCAGGTACATGCCCCTGACCGGAATCGAACCCGGGACCCTTCAGTCCGCAGGCCGACGCTCTATCCACTGAGCCAAACCGGTTTCGGCGACTGTGGCATTTTTGAACAGCACTGGCCAGTTACTGTGTAAACTCGCGGGAGTTTGACATGCGTGGTGTAGACTGTCCCTCCGTTTGGTTTGTCCTGATGTCTCCTCGGGATTTAGGCGGCGCGTGTTGGGCAGGAATCTCGCAGAAGCAATGCCCTCTGGGACGTCCCGTCGGGAGGCGGGGGAGGGCCCCTGCCCGTTATTGGTGATGTTCTCTTGGGTCCTCCCTGGAGGTGGTGTCGCCAGGTTCTCCACCGAAAAGCTACTGTGTGTCTGTCCCTCATCAGCACCTTGTGGGGAAGAGCTTGACACGGTAATGTCCTCTCCTGTCCTCTCCTCCCGCCTGACGTGAGCATCCACGGCCCCTCCCTGACGCAACTGCCCCTGTGCGTCCGCCCGGCGACGCGCTCCGTCTGTTGAGCGACTGGACTTTACTGTAAGGAGGAGCCTTCGTCTTCCTCCCGTTTACGTATTTGTTCCAACGTGGACTCGGAATATTGTTGTATTTCACGAGTGACCGGCCGTTCCTCCCGTTACGGAGTCTGTTGCTCAGCTTGTCCTGTGTTTGGCTGTCAGACCCCTTTCAAAGTGAACAGCCTCGGGGCTCATCTGGACCCCACCCTCTCCTCCCCCCGACATTATTTTGAATCAAATCCTGGAAATCGTGTCACTTCATCTGTAAATATTTCTGCTGGGCTGTGGCTGCCCACTGTCCGCAGCTCCTGGAACCACCGCGGGCCCGGCTGGGCCGCGTCCTCCCTCCCGCACGGAGGCCGAGGGGGCGGCGCTGACAGGTGCCGGCTGTATTTCCCCCGACGGCGCACCTCCTGACCTCTATCTTCTCACCAATGATTTTCTAAATCCTCAGCGATTGGGCAGTAATTGCTGCTCCGCCTGCGATGATTGCCCTTCACCGCCAGGAACGCTGTGAAATCCCCAGGGCCGCGCGCTTGCTATTCGGGCCGCACGCTGTCCAGACAGACATCGCTGCCCGTGGCTGCGCCCGGCAGGCCCCGCGCCCGGCAGGCCCCGCACGCAGCAGGCCCCGCACCCAACAGGCCCCGCACCCAACAGGCCCCGCACCCAGCAGGCCCCGCACCCAACAGGCCCCGCACCCGGCAGGCCCCACACTCAACAGGCCCCACACCCAACAG
>NW_005874622.1:0-2960 GCF_000147115.1 Myotis lucifugus
ATGTGAAAGAAGTCCATTCCCCATGGGAAACAAAAGATCACTTTCTCTGCTCCCAGGTAGGCAGCTTTCCCAACTTTCCCCTGAGGACAAAGACTCATGTTTATTAACATATAGAATCATAGAACATTGGAGCTGCAAGATCTTTTTAGGCAACTGAATCAAATATACAATTGAATCTAAATCAACATAGATGAAAATGGAATCTAAGGAACAAAATAAGCTGATGAATAAAATAGAACCAGAGGCATGGAAACATGGAACAGATTGACAAATCTCAGAGGGAAGGGGGGAGGGGGAACTGGAAGAGATTCACCAAATACCTTGTATGCATATATGCATAATCCATAGACACAGACAATAGGGTGGTGAAGGCCTGGGGTGGACCAGGAACCAGATGGAGGGGACAATGGGGGGGTAAAAGAGGAACATCTCAGCAATAAAAATTTAAATTTTAAAAAGTAAATAAAATAAAACAATTTATGTTAAAAAATAAAATAAAGTAAAATAAAAAATGGGTGAAATACATGAACAGATGAAAAAATATTTAATATAATATGTCATTAGGAAACTGCAAATTAATATGAGATACCCCTAACACCTATTATAATGGCCCAAATACAAAACATGGACAACACCAAATACTGGTGACAATGAGAACAACAGGAACTCTCATTCTTTACTGGTGGGAACGGAAATGGTACAATCATTTTGGAAGATAGTGGCAGTTTTTTACAAAGCTAAATATATTCTCTTTAATATATTTTTATTGATTTCAGAGAAGAAGGGAGAGGAAGAGATAAACTATGGTACATCAAGATAATAGAATATTATATAGTGCTAAAAAGACATGAGCTATGAAACCAGGAAAACACATGGAAGAAACTTAAATGCATATTACTAAGTGAATGAAGATAATCTGAAAAAGCTACATATTGTATTTCAACTATATGACATTCTGGGAAAGGCAGAACTATGAAGACAGTAAAAAGATCACTGGTTGCCAGGAGTTAGGAAGAAGGGAGGGATGATAGGCAAAGCTTGGAGGATTTTGAAGGCAGTAAGTTTATTCTGTATGATATTGCAGTGATGAAGACATGTCATTTTGCAATTTTCAAAGCCCATGGAATGTACAACAGTAGAGAGAACTCTGATTTAAACTATAGATTTTGGAGGATGACGTGTCAATGTACATCCATCAGTTGTAACAAGTGTGCCATTGTGGTGTAGGATGTCAATAGTAAGGGAGGCTGTGTGTGTGTGTGTGTGTGTGTGTGTGTGTGTGTGTGTGTAGGAAAGGAACACACAGGGACCCTCTGTACTTTCTGGTCAATTTTATTGTCAATATAAAAGTTTTCTAAAAATAAGTATATAAATAAAAAAATAAAACTCAATAGTACTCATAAAGGTGTTTAGAATATTTGTAAAATGATAGTATTTTATATTAATAGAAGTATTTGAAAGTTTTAGGTTACTGTTCACACTGATTTATTAATATAGTTTTCTGACTTAGTCCACTACTCAATTTCCATAGCTTATTTTCAGGCTAGAAAAAAAAGAAAAAGAAAAAGAAAAGCAACAATTTTCTGATGGCATCACGAAGCAGCACATTCTGGCCACTACCCTCAACTATCATTCATATTGATTGTAGCTTATACAGCATTTCAGATTACATTAAGTTTATAGCAGAGGAATAACTTTGATTCAAATTGATCTCCAAAATCCAGTCAAAATAATAATAATGTTATTCTTCGCTTGATATATCCCCAATAGCAATGCGATAGAAATGTTCTATCTCTCTATTTTAATTCAATTGTGAAGCTTAAGTATGGTGGTCACCAAGTTAGGGCATTTTCCAAGCAACTCCTAAATTACTTTGAAGAACAGTAAAAACTTGGATTAAATGCTCTTTTTAATAAATATTTTGGTTTACACTTTTTGAAATAATTATCTTTATATAAGTTGCCAATTTTTATGGTTCATAAACATCATTAACAGCTAATATTTATTAAGCATCCATCTGTATAGGAAACTGTTAGATACATTAAATGGACATCCTAAACAAGATGAAATGACTCAGACAAATAATAAAAATATAAAAGAACACATACAGTGTAAAATAGAGTATAAAATAGAAAATTATATTGACAGCCAATATCTATTTATATTAGGTATAATTATTTTCTGTTTATGGTTTGTGTGCTGTGGGAGAGAAAGCTCGTCTTGCTTCAACTTCAGCAAAGAATCTGACAAAGCCTGGCCAAGTTTTCTGAATTTTTACACATATTTAAAAAGATGTGTGTGACCACAATATTTGCATGTCTTTTATTTTTTGGCTCAGCATATTCAAGTTTTGGTCAGAAAAGATGCATAACCATCTGAAAATCTGATTCTTTGAGGTTAAAAGAAGAAAATGAAAGTGAAAAAGTAAAATACCAATAAATATGCAAAGGCTGTTTACATGGTAAACCATCAGATTCAATCCAAAGCCATAGCTATGTTTAGGGCCCTTTTACAAAATAAGTTGGAAGATTAATAAAAATGTAAGATGACATGAATTAAATTATAATCTTATCAATTTCAACACTAATGAATCAACTAAAATCCTTACCCAAGGGTGTATTTTTCAAACAGTCAAGATGTAGAATTGAAAGATCAAGGCTTCTAAGGGAAATGTAATGAAACAATATAATATTCATTGCTTTAGGACTGAAACGTAATTTTTAAAATTCATTTAAGTGTTCATTAACATTCAGAAATATGTAACAGGATTTTTGGTCAAGCTCAGACTACTTTAAATCTGTTGTTCACAATGTGTTTTAAGGCAATTTTTCCATCATTTTTAGATCTGAAAATAGGAGAACAAGTTCCAACAAAATGGAAAATTTCAAGACACTGTACAAAATAAGCCTTCAACAATGAGATATGGGAAAGCTAGGGGGATAAGATTTGGGCCACAGGTA
>NW_005874622.1:3060-6747 GCF_000147115.1 Myotis lucifugus
TGATGAATATATATATATATATATATATATATATATATATATTTATAGTCTTTCTGAGCAGTTCAAATTCGCACCACCTAAATCTTAGCCAACATTAAAATTTATATTTATAAGACAATGGTTTATTTTTCTAAGAAAAAAATTGTGTTTTTGGAAATTTATGAAGATAATAAAAAATTAGAAATATGAATCAACAAAGGAGAAAAATGTAATATCGTAAAAAATAATCACATTGGGGTAGAACCCTATTTTGTTGTATCTAGTGCACTTCCTTTGTCAGTGTAAATTAGCAGGACATGGTCATTGTGTATACACAATTTGTGCTGCTGTTAGAGTTTCCATAGTTTTTTTTAATCATTTTTAGTTCTGGTGTACAACAAAGTGATTAGACATTTATATAAAGTATGAAATGATCACCCTGATGAATGTAGTATAAGTTAGGAGCCAATTTAAAAATGGAAATTGGGTTCTATTACTCCCTAAAAGGTAAGCTGACCTCTGAAAAACTTCTCTCCATTTGTGCTTACTTAGAACTTTCCAGGAAAGGAACAGTAACTAACATTGTTTGCATACCTATTATACACCGAACATCATGTTAGAAGTTGTAAATATGCTGTCATTTAATCTTCCTATGTTCATTTTGTTTGTCAAGTGCCGAATTTAAATAACCATGTGACATTGAGACCCACTCAATTGCAAATGATATGTACATGTATTTTGCTTGCTTCCCACTAGTCTAGAGTGAAAAAGTCTGTGTGAATATTTAAGTATATTAATTTATTCACAAAAATATTTAAAGAAGATTTAACTATAAAAGAACAATGGTTCCAATTTAGTTTATAAAAACCTAATTTATAAATTATTCTTAAAGATGTAAGTTAAAAGTAAGAAATTCAAAATGATGAGTGTTTAGTACAGTGATACTTTAAATTATACTTCGTATTATTCACACAAAAAACACTTATTAAATACCTCTAGTTTATGTGCCTACACTGTGAGGTGCTGTGGACCTGAGCTCTTCTTTAAGGCAATCTCTGCCTTGTCAGAGAAGAAGTAGACAAAGACACAAATAAAATTGCATTGTTACGAGTGCAATAATAGAAGCTCGACTAATTGCACTGGTAGCACAGAGGAAAGAGTAATTAACTTGACAGGGGACAAGGGATCAGGTCAGGCTTCAGAGAGAAGTGATGTGATGTCAGGTCAGCAGTGGTGGAGTAGTAAGGGGTCAACATCCTAGACAGAATAAATAACATGGGCAAAGGTATAAAATCATGACTCACGGGGCTCAACTAAAAGTAATTATTATTTTTTAAGCATAGAGGTAAGAAGGAAGGAGCACTGGCAGATGAGACCAGAAATGTGGCTCTAGAAATTACAGAGTCTAGGGAGGGATTTAAGCAGTCCCGTAGTAACTTGTGCCTATGTTTGGGTAATACTGTTTTGGAATTTGTATAGAAGGGGAATCAAAGGGAAAAAGTGAATTAAGAAGCTATTTTAATCATACGTAAAAGAGATAAGCCAAATCCAAGATAATGGCAGTTGAGGTTATAAGAAGACAATAGAAACTGGAGACACAATTGGCAATTGCTAGAATCCCAACAGATGTTGTTAGAGTTGTGTTGAATAAAGTAGAGGGGATAATCAAAGATTACACCCAGCTTTCCTGCTTGAGTGACTGGAGGAACAGCTGTTACATTAAGGAAATATGTTGAGAAGGAAGATCAGATGTAAACGTAAGGACATAAAATAGATTTAGGCTCATTGCATATAATTTCACTGTGAGACATCAAATTGGGTTGGCTGTCAATATGCAACTGGAATTCAAGAAAGAGATCTTGGCTCTTTGTTTGGGAACCTGCTTGCATGGTATAGGGGACTCTCATGGGAGGATTTGAGCAACAAGTAGTTACTACCAGCTAAGATGCACTGATTATACTGGTCATGCATGTCAGTACGTTGTAGAATAAATCCCACAATTCAGAGATATGGTACACATCTGAAATAGAAATCTTGTTAGATGTGGTGGTAATTTGGTAGATGGAAACTCAACGATGCACCCACGTGTCCCTGAGAAAATTGTTAGACATTGGATCACCGGCATAGATGTGAGCAGGAATAGACATGGTGTCAGATATCAGTAGGAAATGTGTAATGATGGTTTAAATGCAGATAAATTTATAGGTATGGGGAGGAGGAGGAATCAAGAAAGTGTGGGTTTTCATACTGGATGGCTTCAATTTCCTATCAACTAGAAAACAGAGTGCTCAAAACATTTACAATAAGAAGACAAGGGGGTGAGGAGGGTATCAAGATGGATGTAATTGCCCTACCCTCCCAATACCTTAAGTTGAAAGGTAACAAGAAAACCTGTCTTACTTTCCTGAAAGCTCTAAGTAACCGCCCCCTGCTTTTTTGTTTTTGATTTGGCAGAAAATATTAAGATACATCATTTTTTAATGTATGACCTCACCCTTATTTTAATCCTAGTTCTAAAATTAAAATGAATTTCTTATAATCGGTTCTCGGCCAAAATTTTCTCACTGGTGTCTTGATTAGACAAAGCTCCTCCCCAGTACATTCCTTAGAAGCACAACATGTAACAATATCCCATTAGTTCTTCATGTTCAAGACTGTTTTTCTATAGCTTTTTACTCAAAGGACAGCTTAGTTGGGCCTTAAAGCTTGTGCATGCGTTCTGTCCCCTTAAGTTTTTTGACAATACCTCTTCGCTGTTGCTTTACTTTGCATGTTGTTTTGGAAAAGGCTGGTAAGAGTCTAATTCTCATACCTTTGTGAGTTATTTCAACATATTACCTAGAATCTCTGAAGGCTTTTTTTCTTCTTCTTCTTTATAAAATTAATTAAAATTTGCCTCACCTTTCTCTGGCATCCAGTAGGTCCTTTCAAGTCTAGACTTGCAACTTCTTTTATCTTTGGAAATTTTCTTAGGTTATATAAATGTAAATAGCAGTTCTGTTTTACTGTTTTGATTTTCTTTTTCAGGGATACTAAATTAGCTCTGCTATTTTTCTGTCTTCCATTTCAACTACCTCATCTCTGATCCATTTTAATTTTTTATCTCATCATTCTCCTGGGCTTTTCTTTTTCCTTCTTTTATTATTTTTTTTAAATATACCTTACTGATTTTTTACAGAAGGGAAGGGAGAAGGATAGAGAGTCAGAAACATCGATGAGAGAGAAACATCGATCAGCTGCCTCCTGCACACTTCCCACTGGGGATATGCCCGCAACCAAAGCACATGCCCTTGACCGGAATCGAACCTGGGACCCCTTAGTCAGCAGGACGACGCTCCATCCACTGAGCCAAACCAGCCAGGGCTTTCCTTCTTTTTTTTGATGTCATTTATAAACTTTTCATTTGAATTTTTCTCCTTTGGGTGCCTGCTGATTTATGTTCACTTAGTATAATTTTATATATATTTTTTCTATCCTGTGTTAAATTAACTTTTGTTTCAATATAACCTATCTTATGTCCATTTAAAGATCTACTATTCTTCTGTTTCAAGGAGATTTTTAATCTCCCTACTTGCTTGTTTGAGTATATTTAAATTTAGTTTGGGGAGTTGTATTATAATTTTATTAAACTCCATGTTGTTTTCCGGGTAAGTTATTTTACCATCAGGAATGTGTTGATTCCATTTCTGATTCTCCACAGTAGTTTTG
>NW_005874622.1:6847-8099 GCF_000147115.1 Myotis lucifugus
CTTAGTGTCTGAAGGTACAATGCTAGGAGCTGAGGTCACTGAGAAATCAAGAAAGATGAAAACTGAAAATTGACTACTGATGTGGCAGAATGGGTATTTTATTTTTCAGAATGGGTATTCTTGACAAGGCATGATTGAAATGGCTTTTTGAGTGGTTCTAAAAAAGCAACTGTAAAAGGACAATAGGTGGAGGGAAATGTGGGACCAACGGAGGTTTTGATTGTTTATTTTTAAATGAGAGATGTTCAGTAAGTTGTCATGCTAATGTGAATTATCTAGTACAGTGATACTCAAAGTACTGGACCATCACCCAAGCCTGAAAAAGCCACCAAGAGATAATGAGTTGGTGCCAGGATGTATATCAATGTACCACTTCTTTCACTGATAAAGCCTCACTATGGAAAAAAAATGTGAGGGGAAATAAACATTATGATGAATGATATAGTTGATTTATATTCTGGCAGAAAAAAAGTTCTTATTTTTAGCAGATTATGAGCAAACATTTGGTGGGTTTTACTTTTAGTAGCACCAAAGTAGTAGAAGGAAGAAAATTGTTGAAGGGATACTATAGAGAGAAGTGACAGGTAGAGAAAATGGTAACAGCTTCCTGATCTTGCTAGCCCCGAGGAACTGCACTTTTTGTTAGTTTTATCAAACTCTGCCCACACCCAGGCTCAGTGTGCCATTTGTTGCCTGTCAGGATTCTGACTGATGTATTATCAAACCTTTATTAATGCCTTCTGGGTGTCAAACTCTTTTGCAGATGATAGATAGATAGATAGATAGATAGATAGATAGATAGATAGATAGATAGATGATAGATAGGTAATTGTAAATCATTAAGTTTTGGTTGAAAGAAAGGGCATAAATAAATAATATGTCAAATTCCTTTTAAAAACACTACATATTCACTTGTGGGTGCACATTAAAATTACCTGGGACAGTTTAATGCTATAGCTTTTCCTGCAGAGAATCCAATTTTATTCATCTAAAGTGGGTCCAGAGATGAGCATTTGTAAGTTGCCCTAGGGGAATAATGTATAACCAGGCTTGGGAACTACTTTAATAAAGATGCAGAGATATAAAAGCCTTGCTCAGTGAACTCTAAGAACTAACAGTCTAGCACAGGGAGAAGAATTTTTACTAGTAAATAGGTTTCATTTAATGGACGTTAAATAGAAAGGCCATCTATAAGAATAATTTTAATTGATATTGATAAAATTATGAGTAGATATGTAGTGGATAATCATAT
>NW_005874622.1:34216-41247 GCF_000147115.1 Myotis lucifugus
ACCATATCAGGTGGCTTCTGGGGCTTCTGGGTCCGGCCTGCCTTGCTGCCCAGGACCCGCTGGATGGCGGCGCGCTGGCGGCTTGCGCTGTCCCACCCTGCCTGCAGTATGCAAATTAGCCACCATCTTTGTTGGCTGTTAATTTGCATATCATGCTGATTAGCCAATGGGAGGCTTAGCGAAGGTATGGTCAATTACTATGCTTGTCTGTTATTAGATAGAATGGTTTTAATGTCTTATAAAGCACAATTTAAATACCACAGAACACCTACATTCATGAAAAATAATGTGCTAATGTTACATCTTTCTAACCTGCTTAGTCAGTCAGGGTTCAGCTGAATGCAAAAAAGAAAAAAAAATGCTCTCTAGCCATTTTAAATAGAAAGGGCTAATTTGTTTTTGTTGTTGTTGTTGTTTGTTTGTTTTTATGAAATTGTTAGAAGGCCAAAAGAGCCAGTTCTAGATCTGGTTTCCATGAGAGACTTCCAGAACAATGGCAAGAAACAAACTGACAAATGGATGCCATCTCTACCACAGTCGGGAGGGTGGGAAGTCAGGAAGTTCACGTGGATGTCAACAAGGCTTCCTTTTAGGAATCAGTGCCTTTGAAGTCATGACTGGACTATGGGGTTCAACATTAGGGAAACCCAATGTTCATGCGTGCCTTCCTGAACAGAAAGCACAGGAAGATGAGCAGGATGGCCTCTGTCTCTCTGACTTTTCAAATCTCACCTGGATGCACCTAACTGACTATATGTCATTCACCTCTAGAATGCTACCTGCAAAGGACTTTAAATCTTATTAATTCCTTTTACTCCTTTACTTTTCTTTCCTTGCATTCTTTGGGTCCTTGTTATATTGCTGACCTTCCTGCCTTAAATTGTAATATCTTTCTGGAATATATACATAACTTTTATATTATATAATCATGACTTTTACATTATACAATCACACGCCTTACATAAGTCTTGAAGCATGAGTAGGAATTTTCAAGGTGAAGTAGTTGAAAGTCTGAATTACTGATATGTAAATGAAATTAAGTTTGGTTGTATGAGACTTTTCCCTCTTGCATTGCTGTGTATATACCTGTCATGCTATGTCACCAAGTCCATATGCCTCAAGGGCATCGGGACAGGAGTGATTAATGTAAGGTAGTAATGCAGAGAGAAGAGGATAGTTCAGCTTTTGCCTACCCAAGTGTGACTTTGAGTTGAGTTGAGAAAATAGTCTTGAAATCCAGGCTTTGTCAGACAGAAACATAAATTTTATGAATGGTTTACTTCTTATGAATCCTATCACCACAGAGCTTCCTCCATAGTTTCTTGAAATGCCCGTGTAAATGTGTGCAAGTTAGATCTTCAGCCTCATTACAATAGAGGCGAAGAAGAATATGAAGCAGATAAAATAAAAAGCCTAGAACCAGCACCACCATCCGCTTGAGGAATTATGGGGAAGAGTAAGACACTAGAGGCTGTACCTCAATGACAGAGTAATAACCAGCTTTCCAAGTGCTGAGTTGGATGGAGAAATCTGCAGGCCATAGTGCATCCAACTTCCCTTTTCATAGGTATGGGAGACACTTCAGACTCTGTTTTTCTGTTTTTGTTCCACACAGTCTGGGCATGTGTAGGGATGCAGTACCTCCTACCTGCCCTAGTAAATACATGCAGAGCTCTTTATAATTCTAATGGCTGGACCCACAGAGACCCAAGTTAAAAGCTGCAAAGCCAGATACCTTGAGAGAAAATGGCTAGATTCCTTGAATGCCCCAAATTCTAGACTGGAATAATTTCACCCGAAGACTCATCAAGCCAATTAAGATATTGAGCCAACTACTCTACATCAGTGACAACAAAACTATCCAAGGACATAGAACAGTTACTGGTCTCCTTTGTCTTGCTAGTCTTTTTTATCTTTTTTTAAAATTCTCATTTGAAGATATTTTTCCTACTGATTTTTTAAAGATAATCATTTTATTTATTTATATTTAAATATATTTGTATTTATTTCAGAGAGGAAAGGAGAGGGAGAGAGAGATGGAAACATCAATGATAACAGAGAATTATTGATAGGATGCCTCCTGCACACCCCACACTGGGGATCAAGCCTGTAATCCAGGCATGTGCCCTGACCGGGAATCGAATGGTAACCTCCTGGTTCATAGGTCAACACTCATCCACTGAGCCATGTCGGCTGGGCCCTATTGGTTTTTATAGAGAGTAGAAGGAGAGAGGTTAGAAGAAATAGAGAGAGAAACATTGATGTGAAGGAGACACATCATGGCCCAGATCAGGGCTGGAGATCTAACCTGCAAGCCAGGTACCTGCCCTTGACCAGGAATGGAACCCGAGACTCTTCTGTGCATGGCCTTATGCTCTAACCACTGAACACATAGGCCAGGGCTTGCTAGTCTTTTCTATGTCACTTAAGCCCACCCCTTTATGTAACCACTTTGAAGAAGAGCAGGAGAAGGTAAAAGATTTACATAAATCAGCCTCTCACTAGTAAACGGTAATATGTTTAATAGAACTGAGATCTGTTTAATAGAAAGTAACTGAGTTTCCTAAAGAGATTACTTAAAATATTGGATCAGTCTATAATGACCAAATTGAACTATAATTGCTTTTTCCTCCACCAACTTGACAAGACATTTTTATTTATTTATGTTTTATTATTTTAATCAAAATAACATTTTACTGAGAATCCTGCTTTTCTGACAAAGCTACCTTTCAATTGTTGGTCATGTTAGCTCACAATTTAAACCCTGAGAATGCCTGGGGTGGTAGACATGAGTGCCAAAGGTTTTCATTTTTTTTTCCTGTTTTTCATCTGAAGCCTATAGCACCACTGACTTGTTCCCAGAATCACAAATTTTTCTTCTAACCCCAACTTTACTCTCTAAGATCAAAATCTTTCCCATGGGTCAGCAAAGGTTCAAAAATCAGTTTCTCAATAATTGTTGCTCTCTTCTCTTTCCCCTCAGGCCTCTGCACACAATTTTTCTCTCCTTCATTCCTATTCCCATATATATCAATTCACAGAGGCACACAGACCACCAGTCACATAATACTCAGACATGATGTCCTAAATCAGTTTTTTCTAGGATGCTTTGATATACAAGTAGTAAATAACTATTTTTTTTAAAAATGATGGAGATAATATATGTCATACTTTTATGTATGATGTTTCTCTGTAAATCTAATATAGCACCTATTCATAAATCCAGACCACGGTGCTTGGGACTAGTACAGTTACAAATAATTAGTGTAAAGTAGAGTTTCTAATGAGGTCTGGCTTTGACTTCTAATTTTCCTACCTCTGATTTCCCTTATGATTCATTAAAATGAAGAAGCGAAAATAACACATTGGGCGCTTCCCATTTGCTGGGTCCCAGGCATATGAAGATAATTTAGAAATGTTTACTGCTCAAGGAGTCCACAATCCATTGAACTAGATCAGCTGCTCCTAGTCTTTTCTCTTTTGTTATTTTTTTTCTATTCCTTCAACTTCCACAGAGCCTAGATTTTATCTAATATTTTGAGATGTAATATAGTCTCACTGCTGGTGTGGTCTCCACTTATGGTATTCTGGCTTATTTTAGGGCATTTCAAGGAAAATCTCCTCATGAAGGCTGAAATTTGCCTGGTAACATATTTTTATTTTTATTTTTTAAGTTTTTAATTTTTTTCCAGAATTTAAATTGCAATTAATATACAATATTATATTAGTTTCAGACGTACACCACAGTGATGAGACATTTATGTGCCTTGCGAAGTGATCACCCCAAGTCTAGTACCCATTTGACACCGTACATGGTTATTAGAATATTATTGGCTGTATTCCCTATGCTGTGCCTTATATTCTTGTGACTGTTTTTACAGCTGGCAATTTGTACTTATTTGTAAAATACCTTCTATATCTTATTCAGGGTTTTTTTAACTTACGGGAAGTTACTTGATGATGAAAATTCACAACTTGCAAGAAGATAACTTGCAAGAAGTTATATAATGATTCAAATTCAAACTAAGATATATCTGATTGATATAGGGTCCTCTTCAGAAAATAAAACTTTATTTGGCACAGAGCCCCTGGAAACTGAAATACAGCCAGATACAATGAAATAGTGCTTATCATAGTAGCCCTAGAAACCTAAATTATATGAAGACACCAGATCCAAAGACTTTATGCTATATTTATTTGTTATTTCCATATTTATCACCAGTGCTTCAAAAAGCCTGATTAAATGCTGTGTTTATCTTCTTGAGCAAATGCCTAGTTCAATTCATCTAAGATACTTCCCTCCAACCCCCAATGACTAGCTCAGCACATATGGGAGCTCAATACCTGTTTCTTAGATTGAAAAACTCATGTGAATAGAGCCAGGGCTTAATTCCATAAAGGCCTAATACTGTAGCAGTGTTATTATTTTTAAGACAGAAGGTATATTCTGCTCATTTGTTGCACTCTGGCTTTCTCAATGTAGTATTTTTTAAAAATAATAAAAGTGGTTGATTTTTTCTTACTTGTTTTATAGATATGCCTTCAAATAATTATAACTCCTTTTTACCACCTGGTAGATACAGTAAGAGCAATAATGTTTAAATGTTTTTGATGGCTGCTCTTAGGCTCCTAGCAGTTACGGTTCTTTCAAAAGAAAAATCCATTTACTTTGATTGGTATTACAGTTCAAAAAATATTGATCTAGCCCCACTTGCAACCTCTTTTAAACAGGTAGCTATAGAGATTTAGACAAAAATCTATATTTCACTTTGTTCTTTCATTTAAGGTACTTCAACGGAAAATGTTTAAAGAATAGACAGGTTAAGTGAGGTTGCAAGTGAACAATGCTATGTTGAGTCTTCTTATAAAAAGGCATTCTTCCTGATACTTTCATTTTTACTACTCCATTATTAGACTATAAGTTTGTAAGGGAGTAGGGTCATGTCTCTTGATTGACTCTTTATTATGTTTAGTTCATTTTACACAAGATTAGTGTGCCTGCTGTCTGTGGAGTATTTATTGGCTCTGCATAATAGAATGCTTTATCAGTGACTTATGTCTGCTTAGAATAAAGTCAAAGGTCCTTTATATGATACACAAGGGCATCCCACATCTCCCCAACCTCATCTCATACCTCACTCTTCTTGCACCCAAATTCCAGCAGTACTGAGCTACTTTAACTTCTCCAAATTGAGGTGTTTTACAGTATCATCCCTTTGGTCAAACTGTTCCTTCTACCTGAAATATCAAAAACTACCACATACCCTATACCCAACCCCTCAACCACACGCATTCATGAAAATCTGCCCAAAATTATTTCATGTTTCAGTTTATAGAATCTTTTTTGCTTTTCTATTTCTAAGCAGGATTGTTCATTTGCTTCTCAGGTCTCCCATATATCTTATTCTAAAACTACAGTATTTATAATACTGTTTAAACATATTAACATATTCAGTAACTTTTAAGTTGAAATGTGATTAAGAATTGGGCTGGGGGTGTTTTGTTTGTTTGGGAGTGCCTCTATTTGCTGCATCTCAGAAGAGTGTATAATTTAAGTACTGACTGCAGAGGTTTTTCTATACCAGTTCAGTGAAGGGTCAACTTTGTGAATCTTGTCTCAGGGCATATTTCCAGCATTTGGAATTTTGCGTATTTTTCATTAAATGGTTGTGCAAAGTCTGAAGCTTTTTAAATGTCAGTGTTTTCATCGTGATTATAAAACACTTTACACATGTATTATTGTAAATATGTCCTTCATCACTTTTCTTAGGAAGTGATAGACTTCCCTCTCAAAATATCTTTGAATGTTGACTGTAGTCTCATTTGTCTGAGATGCTTGAAGGTGAAATAGAGTTTAACTCACAAGGTCTTTTCTAGCTGCATGATTCAATATTCCACAACCTTTGTAAGCCCGTTGCTAAGGTAATAAGATTCTCAAGAGGCTTCTTAACATTAAGAATCAGCAAAACTGCAAGTTTCACAGATCACTTTCTTTTAACCTACACAGTTTCTCTGTGAGGTATTTGAATTACAGTGTCAACTGTTGTCAAGTCAGAGATTGATCAATGGGAATTTCTATGTCACTTTAAGGCCAAATGTTAGTCTTTGGCTGGAAATCTGATTGAATTTAAAATTAAAGTTTATTACTTTAGGCATCAAGGATCAAAGTTACTTGGTCACTAAAAAAAAAAAGGTGTTGAAGGAGTCCTGTTGTACAAATTTCAGCCACTGTCATTTAAACCTGTATTTTCAATTTTGTTCTCAGCTCACTGCAGGAGAGCCTTTTGAGTAGTCTTCTTATATTTCCTCTAATCTCCCATTCTCACTTATTTTAGCACTTCTTCCTCAGCTTCTGATTTCTTTGCCTCCACTGCAGGGAAGAAAAAGAGCAGAACCAGTTGCTATCCCCTGAGCGCCAACCTCTGACTCTGCAAACGGCTACTCACTCTGTTTCTTCCAAATTTAGTTGTGAAGAGTGCATAGTATTTACCTGATTTCCAATAGAGGCAACCCTTGTGAAAGGAATCTCAACCCCATTTTATGTTCTAAAAAATATATATATTAGAAATAAAATCAAGTATCAGTAGGCTGCTAACTAAATTATTTGTGTGTGTGTGTTGTACGGAGATTTCAATGGTAAATTATATTGTATCAGGGACACTGCAGGTAACAAATGGCACCTTCGCACTGGGTGTGTATGGGCAGAGCTGAAGGAAGTTAACAAGGGGAAATACAATATTCCTGGCTGGTAGGGAGTCCTTATCACCCTCAGGAATGAGAACCACAGCTCTCAGAGGGCCCCTGTAAGGAGAGGCAGCCTGAAATAAACTTGGCTTTCAGTAAAGGGTGATCCAGCAGAGAAGGAATTGGGGGGGAAATTCCCTTACTGCACTCTTCCCCTGACCTCCTGCCAAGGCCACCTCTTTCCTGACCACCATTGCACACACAGGAAGTCAGGTAGCATAGGAGTCTATTATGGATCCATGTGGGTCAGCCTTTAGCCCCACCCTTGCGGGGGGTGGGGGTGGGGG
>NW_005874623.1:0-14913 GCF_000147115.1 Myotis lucifugus
GATATTTTCCCCCTCTGCTCTATTTTTGTTCATCAGTTTATGTTGTTCATTATATTCCTCAATGAGTGAGATCATATGATATTTATCTTTCTCTGACTGGATTATTTCACTTAGCATGATGCTTTTAAAATCTATTTTGTTGAATATGAGTATTGCTACTCCAGCTTTTTTTTTCTTTTTCATTTGCATGGAAATTTTTTTCTATCCCTTCACTTTCATCCTGTGTGTGTCTTTTGTTTTGAGGTGGGTCTCTTGTAGACATCTTATAGCTAGGTCATGTTTTTTTTATCCATTCAGCTACCTTATACCTTTTCATTAGAGCATTTAATCCATTTAAATTTAGGGATATTATTGAGAGGTACTTATTTATAGCCATTTTAATTCTGTATGGCTAGGTTTCTTTCTCTCTTTCTTCTTCTCAGCAATCCCTTACAGCAATCCCTTTAGCATTTCTTGTAATGCTGGCTTGGTGGTAATGAACTCCTTTAGCCCCCCCTTTTTTTTGGTCTGGGAAACTCTTTATTTGACCATCTATTTTGAATGATAGCATTGCTGGATATAGTAATCTTGGTCTCAGATCCTTGCTTTCCATTACCTTGATTACTTCATGCCATTCCCTTCTGGCCTGTAGAGTTCCTGATGAGAAATCAGGTGTCAGCCTTGTGGGAACTCATTTGTAGGTAATAGTTTTCTTTTCTCTTGCTGTCTTTAATTTTTGGCATTTTAATTATGATGTGTCTGGGCATATGTCTGTTTGAGTTCTTCTTGTTTGGAGTTCTCTGTGCCTCCTGAACTTGTGTGACTTTTTCCTTTACCAGGTTAAGGAAGTCTTCTACCATTATTTCTCCACTTTCTCTATTCCTTTCTCCCTTTCTGCCTATTCTGGCACACCTACTATTCTAATATTGCTATGTTTCACATTATCCCGCAGCTCCCTTAAGCTGTCCTACTATTTTTAAATTGTTTTTTTCTTTTTGGTTCTCTAATTGAGTGATATTCTCAACTCTGTCTTCTAATTCACTGATTCAATCCTCAGCTTCCCCTAATCTGCTGTGTATTCCTTCCAATGTGTTTTAGAATATACTTTATGCTAATATAATCACACTATTTTTAATTTTATATAGTCATCTTCTTAATAGCACCTTTTTTGTCTCCCCAGCTCATCCAATGGAACCCCTGAAAGATCTCTCAGGAGCCAATTGGCTGACTTGAGCACAATTTGAAATAACAATGATAGGCAGCCTTTATTAGGCACTCAACACTACCCCAGGAACCTAACACATCTCAACATACTCAATCTATGCTAGAAATGCATGAGGAAAGTACTGTTACTAACTCCATTGTATAGATGATAAAAAAGAAGCACAAATTCACCCAATAGCAAATGGCAGGGATGAGATTCAAACCTAGGCCTTCTACTCCTGGGATTGCCCATTTAGAGGATTTTACTTCTTCAGTTTCAATGTCACTTATCTAACAGAAATACATTATATCTAAGGGGAAAGCAAGGACAAGAGAGGTTTGGTGACTTTCCCAAAGTCACAGGTGCAATATGGTAGCAGAATTAGACCTAAAACCCAATTTGGGAACTCTTCCTATATAATAAAAGGCTAAATCGTCCAAATGGCGGAGTGACCAGTCACTATGACGTGCACTGACCACCAGAGAGCAAATGCTCAATGCAGGAGCCGCTCCCTAGTGGTCAGTGCGCTCCCACAGAGGGATCGCCGCTCAGCCAGAAGTTGGACTCAAGGCTGGGGAGCACAGCATCGGTGTCAGGAGCCTCTCCCGCCTCCACAGCAGCGCTAAGGATGTCCAACTGCCGGCTTAGGCCCACTTCTTAGGGAGCGGGCCTAAGCTGTCTGTCAGACATCCCTGAGGGCTCTCGGACTGCAAAAGGGTGCAGGCCTGGCTGAGGGGCCCCCCACCCCCGAGTGCATGAATTTCATGCACCAGGCCTCTAGTAGTACAATAATGTTTCATATGAACCACCATGATATTGGAATGTAGACATTGGCAATTTTTACTTTCTTTAGTCTTGTTTCTTATTTTATTAACTAAAAGGCATTTATTTACTCAATCTTCAACAAACTTTTTTCTTTAACATGTTTTTAGTTTCATTCCCATCCTTCCCATTATCCCTTCAAATCAATATTGCTTCCCAAACTACTCTTTAAAAATATTCATGCATCTGAAATTATTTAAAAATGTACATTTATGTAAAAACATTTATTTAAGGAGGGAGGAAATAAATTACAAAGTAATATTGAAAATTAGCAACAAGTATATAATGAATGGAGCAGTGAAGTAACTGCTCAATATTATGTCATTGGTTAAGTATAACAAAATTATTTCAATTCTAAGAGAAAAGTTACTCTTCCATTTAGGAAGAAAATGAAGTATATTTTGGTGTGTAGAGTATGCTTATAAATGTTAACTATTAGACAGCTTAATGACAATATCATGAGAGTATGGTCCCCCTCATGTACACATTAATAGCTCTTTTTCTGACTTTCCTGTGTGTGTGTGTGTGTATGTGTACATTTTCCCATAATAGTTGTGATTGTACCAAGGCATACACATACTACTTTGTATGGTATTCAATTTGCATCTAATTGAAGTAAAAGAAATACAAAGATAAGTAGTACATATATCTTCAATGTTTTATTACATACTTGAAATAAAAAAGAACATTGTGAAATAGTGATTATTAGAAAATGGGATTTAAGGGTATTCAGTTTTTATTTTATAATGGGATTTATCTTTACTTACTCCTTGACCATAACATTATTAAAACTATAGAAGATACTACTAAAAGTGTAGTACATTCTAAATATTACACTGTAACATTTTCATTATTAATTTGATCAGATAATTTTTAGGAATACATCTGCTCACATAATATTTTGCAGATATACAGAAACTCTTTGATTCCTGATCTTGACATTTTGAAAAATATTTTTCTTTTTCTATGCAATCATTTTGCTATATGCAATACTCTCAGTGGGATTTAGCAGCAGACAGCAGAGCATAAGTGGCAATCCTAACCGAAAGTACAGCACTTGAAGTCTTGCATGTATGCAACACAAACCGCCGAGGCCTAGGACATTTATCGGCTTAAGAGACCAAAAACCAAACATAAGTAGATACAGATGTATACTTGACAAACAGCTTGACCACATTTGGTCCTAAAAAAAAGCACAACACACATGTTTGACATTAAATAGCTCATGAGAGTATGGCACTCTGAAAATAGGCCACAGTTTCTAAATAATCCCCCTCTGTTTTTAATTACAATTAATAAACCTTCTGAGGACAAAACAGATTTGATATAAAATAGCTGTATATAGGGAATGGTGGGAGAAACTTTTTCACCTTACATTTCAACAGAAGAGGGCAATTGTACTCTGATAGAAAGACTACCAAGGCCTGGGCATTTGAAGAAGGGGGAGCTGTTATCATGGTGGCAACTGTGGCTATATGCCATGTCACTGGAAGATAAAATAGTCCTAAGAGAAACATAGGTGGTGTTGTATGCCCCTTCTGATGATAGGGATAAAGATCACTTTACCAGAAAATTGAGAACAGAAGTGGCCTCCAGATATAAGAAAAAGAAGAGATAATTGGCAACCATGTTAATTCCTGCTAATTCAAAAAAATAAAAACTCTCTGACATGAATGAGCAAGAGCAGAACATTTTGTTTCATAAAGCTATGAAATGACTTGCATTTGAAATATTAAATTAAAATATCTAGTGTTGATAACATTATTAAAAGTTCTTAGAAATCTACTGAACTATATAACTGGCAAGAAAGTTAAAGACTTGTGTAGAATCATCCTTAAATTCTGGTACACATTGGAATCACCCAAGAAGCTTTAAAAATCTAGATTATCAGTCCATTCTCCCCAAACTAATTTAATCAAAACATCTTCCAGTGAGACTCAGGCATTAGTATATTTTAGAATTTCCCACATGATTCTAATGTACTACTGAGTTTTGGAACCAGTGTTTTAGTACAGTAAATAAGGTTTCTTTTAGTGATTTTCTGGTACAGATTAAAGAATGAGTTGTTTTAGAAACAGATCAAACTGAGTTAAGCATCTTTCCTAATTCCTACTTATTTCTTATTTATCTTTTAAGTGAGGATAATGATCCATACCCCATTAGGTATCTGTGAGACTTATTAAGCTTAAGTCATTTGAAAAAAGAAAGTTATTAAGAAACTAGTGGCCTGGTGCACGAAATTCGTCCACATTAAAAGGAGATTAATTAGAGGAAATATTTTTTAAATATATTTTATTGATTTTTTTACAGAGAGGAAGGGAGAGGGATAGAAAGTTAGAAACATCAATGAGAAAGGAACATCGATCACCTGCCTCCTGCACGCCCTCTACTGGGGATGTGCCCACAACCAAGGTACATGCCCTTGACCGAAATCAAACCTGGGACCTTTAGGTCCGCAGGCTGATGCTCTGTCCACTGAGCCAAACTGGTCAGGGCTAGAGGAAATATTTTAATATTGCTTTTGCCCTTTCTCTATAATAGAAGTGTCAGAGATGAAAGAAAATTAGTAAAATGTATATGAAAATCTTCCTCCTGTCAGAGTCTGGGGTGCGCCACGGGACCCAGAGTCAAGTCCCAGCCCACCCATGGCACCTCAAAATTGTGCAACACCCAGACCCGGCTGGCCCCATCCCCATTGGGCGAGATCCAGACCCAGCCGGCACCACCCTTGTCAAGCCCTGTTGGGTAGGGGGTGCAGCCTCAGGTCCCCAAGTGCACCCTCAGGTCCCCTGGCCTGGTGCTGGGGTAGGGGGCATGTCCTGAGGTCCCCCGGCCTGGCCCTGGGGCGGGGGACATGGCCTGAGATCCCCTGTCAAGCCTCACCGGGCAGGTGGCCCAGCGCCATACAGCCTCAGGTCCCTGCTGATTGCTAGTTAAGGCTTGTTATGAGAACTTGGCCTCCGCTGTGGGTGCAGACATCTTGTGTTACAGAATCCCTGCCTCCGCTGTGATGATGGTCAATTTGCATAGTCCCTCTTTATTAGATAGGATGTAGTTCTGGTTAGAGTGTCGGCCCGTGGATGGAAGAATCACAGGTTCAATTCCCCACCATGGGCATGGGTACTGGGGTGCGTGCGGGAGGCAACTAATCAATGTGTTTCACTCACGTTGATGTTTCTCTCTTGGTCTCTCCCCCTCCCTTCTTTCCTTCCACTATCTCTGTGGGGGAAAAAAAAATCCTCAGGTGGGGATTTTAAAAAAATCTAGTTACCTTTCTTTTCTCTACACATTTATACTACCACTCATGACACTGGATCCATTACATTTATTTTATCTTCTTTTTCTCTTGTTTTGTTTTGTTTTCTTTACCTCACTTAAGGCCCTCCCCATACATTTTAATTCATTTTTTTACCTTCTCTTCAATTTATCTTCCTTTGTTTGTACCATCTCTCTTTGCTAAAGTTCCACCTCACTGATGGAACTTAATATAGACTTTGAGAGCTTGTTTTCATGTACTCTGTGACAATTTTAGCCCCAGGTGGAATTTGACCTGGATCAGTTGGTTAGGCATCATCCTGTGTACCGAAAGGTTGCTGGTTCAATTCCCATTGAGAGCATATGCCCAGGTTGTGGGCTCGATCTCTGGTAGAGAATGTGCAGGAGGCAACTGATCAATTTTTCTCTTTCTACATTTCTCTTTCTCTTCCTAAAACATCAATTGAAAAATCTATAAAAACAAAACAAGCCCTAGCCGGGTTTACGAGTGGATAGAGCATCAGCCTGAGGACTGAAGAGTCCCAGTTCAATTCTGGTCAAGGGTACATGCCCAGATTGTGGGCTGGACACCCAGTAGGGGTCATGCAAGAGGCAGCCAATCAATGATTCTCTCTCATCACTGATGTTTCAATCTCTCTCTCCCTCTCCCTTCCTCTGTAAAATCAATACAAATATATTTTTTTAAAAAACAAAAACAAAAAATACCAGATAGATTTCAACAGCTCATTTTTTTTCTTCCTCTAGCCTTCATGACAGCCAATCTCAAAAGAATACAAACATCATTTCAGATATATGCTTTTGTCACTAGGTGGTGCTGAGTATACATTAGTTATCCTGTGTTTAAGTGACTTCTAAAACATCAATTTAAAAATCTTTAAAAACAAAACAAAACAAAACAAAACACAGATGGATTTTAACAGTTCACTTTTTTCTTCCTCTAGCCTTCATGACAGCCAATCCTAAAAGAATACAAACATCGTTTCAGATATATGCTTTTGCCACTAGGTGGTGCTGAGTATACATTAGATATCTTGTGTTTCACTGACTGTCCTACTGAAGATCAAAATTTCTCTAGAAACTACATAGAATTTGACAATTTCTCAGAAGGAACTGGTGGGAGGGATAGTGGTGGGGGCTATTAATATGAGAAAAATTAAACTTGAGTATAATATTAGCTATGATGTTGGAGGTTCAGTACCACTCATCATATTGAAGAGGTAAGGGTCCCACATATCACACATACAAAAAGAATTGGGTTGGTGGTATAAGAAATATAAATAAGGGTTGTGTATTTGGGGTGTTTTTTTAATATGTTTTTATTGATTTTAGAGAAAGATGAAGGGAGATGGATAGAGAGATAGAAACATCAATGGGAGGGAATCAACATCAATCAGCTGGCTCTTGCACATCCCCTACTGGGGATTGGTACTAAACTAGGGCATGTGCCCTGACCGGGAATCTAACTGGTGACCTATTGGTGCATAGGTCAATGCTCAACCACTTAACCACACTAGCTGGGCTGGGATATTATTTTTACTGGTATAGTCCACATAGATTTATGAGTAAAATGGTTAAATGATAACATCTCTAAACTAAACTACTATTACTAGCTAGTGCATTTAATAGTGCTACATCGAATTCATATATCTTTTCTACATAGAATTCATATATCTTTTTTATTCATTAGTGTTATTTGTTTATTGATTTCAGAGAGAGAGAGAGAGAGAGAGAGAGAGAGAGAGAGAGAGAGAGAGATCAATGATGAGAGAGAATCATTGATTGGCTGCCTCCTGCATGCTCACACTGGGGATCGAGCCCAAAACCCAGGCATGTGCTCTGACCAGGAATTGAACATTGACCTCCTGGTTTATAGGTCAATGCTCAACCACTGAGCTATGCCAGCCAGGCTAGAATTCATATATCTGAATTATATGTTTAAAGGGAAATGGGATTCATTTTCAGTTATGATTCAGAAATGGAATTTTTGTGATCAAAGGAATAAGTTTACAAGACCCTTTCCATAATTTCAGCTCCAGACCAAGAAAAACAGCAAAACTAGACAAATGAATCCATGGCTGCCTCAGGACCAGCTACATTGACTGATGACCCCCTACCCTGGTGCTGACCAATCAGCAGAGTCTACAACCCTAAAAGGATACAACTAGAAAGCTGAAGTATATTCTATTAACACCTTCCCCTGAGACCTCCCCTAAGATTTCCATCTATAAGAGAGAGATAAATACCCTCAATGCAAAGGAACATGCACCTACTCTTCATCTGGGCAGCACAAGCATGCCATTCCTTTTCCTCTCTTCTTCCCCCACAGGCACTTACTTCCTAAACTCTCAGGGAAACCACAAGACTTGCAACCAGGGGAGCAATGGGCAGCAGCAGCTCATCCCAGGCTAAGCCTCTGAACCTGTCTCCAAGACCCTCCTTTCTCTGACTTCCCACAGCAGCTCAACCTAGTCTCTCCTGTTGCCTCTTCTATGCCCTTCCTTGTTTCATTGAGCTGAGTGTGTTTTTACTGCAGTCAATAAATTATTGCTTGCTTTGTTGCATGTTGTCTCTTGATTGAAATCATTCCTTCAAGAAGATAAGAATCAAGGTCTCATCATCTTGCCACTCTCTGAAAATAAAGTCTGTAGCTATAATTAGTTTAAACTCAAGATAAAATCATCCTGGATTTAGAGTAGGTGCTAAATTCAATGACTGATGTCTTCATAATATAAAGTAAAGTAGATTTGAACACAGATTGTGGACAGAGAAGAAAGCCATATGAAGATGTAGAGTTGTTACCATAGTTAGCTAATTATTGGATAGGAAAAGAGAGCAGGATAATCAGACATTGTTGAGCATATTTAATTGGGAAGCAGAGGCTTGTTTACTTCGCCAGGAAGCTACAGCTGCATACACATTCCAGGGGATAATAGCATTGTCCCACCAAGTGATTAACAACTCTCCCTTCCCCCTCCTGGGTTGTTGGGGGAGCAGGGGGAGATAAGGACATGTGCAAAAGAAATCAAAATAGCACAGGGGGAGGTGCTACAGTCCTGTCAGTCTAACCTGAGAAAGGGATCATTGGACTCATCTGAAGCCCGTGAAAACTTGAGAAGCTGAGTGATTATTTTGAAAAAGCTCCTGGTAAAAACTCCAGGGGAACAAAGAAGCTCTCTCTTGCTTGTGACCTACACTCACCCCGTGTGCTTGCCTGTTCTCTCCATAGTAGCCATGTGGCCTCTGCAGCCTCATGGCCAATGGCCTTGTGGACTCCAAATGCAGGCTCCACGTGGAAGCCTGGGACCAGCAGCAAAGCGACAGATTGCAGCTGAGAACATAAGTTAAGCTCACTGAATGCTGGACTGGACTAAGCTTTAATATTGAACAGGATGTCTGAACATTTGCCTATTTCTGGCCCTGATTTTCCATTGTGGGAAAGGTGGAGATGAGACATCAGAGGGACATCCTTTTGATTTTGCATCACAAATAAATATTACCACTAGACATCATCCTCCTCCCTTTTGGGTCCTAGAAAATGCTTTTCCTCATGACACTACAAGAACCCACTTTTACCAGCAACAGAGTGAGATACACAAACCTATGCTGCCACAAACTATGGGACACCAAACGATTTCAGACAACCACCAGGAACTAAGAAAGGGTCATGGGATGGTTTCTCGGGGCTTCCAGAAAGCAACAACCCAACCGTGCCAACAATTTGATTTCAGACTTTTGATCTTCAATTATAAAATACAAAATTGCTGTTGTTTCAAGCCACTACATTTGTGATCATTTATGTCAGCTCTAGGAAATTAATACAAATACCAAGAAAAATTGGACTTGCCCTAACCGGTTTGGCTCAGTGGATAGAGCGTCAGCCTGTGGACCAAAGGGTCCCAGGTTCGATTCCGGTCAAGGGCATGTACCTTGGTTGCGGGCACATCCCCAGTAGGGAGTGTGCGGGAGGCAGCTGATCGATGTTTCTCTCTCATTGATCTTTCTAACTCTCTATCCCTCTCCCTTCCTCTCTGTGGAAAATCAATAAAATATATTTTAAAAAATAAAAATAAAAATCATCATTCTCCCCTTTAAAAAAAAAAAAGAAAAATTGGACTTCAAACATATCTCATAAACTCAGTTGCAAAATTTGTTAGTGAATTATACACATTTTACAAAATCCTAAAACCTGCAATAGGCAAAGCAATAAATATCACCGTTAATGGAGTATTCCAGTCCTAGCTGGTGTTTCTTAATGGTTAGCATTCGGCCCATGCACTGAAGTGTCTTGTGTTTGCTTCCAGATCAAGGGCACATACCTGAGTTGTGGGGTACACTCCCCACCCCCTGGTTGGGGCAGGTGTGGGAGGCAACCAATTAATGTGTCTCTGTCTCTCTTCCTCTCCCTCCCTCCCACTTTCTCTGAAAAGCAATGGAAAAAAATATCCTCTGGTGAGGATCAACAACAACAAAAAAGGTATTCCAGAATGAATAATGTAAAAGAAGCAAAATCATTTTTTCCTTCTACACTTCTGGGATCTTGGCTGAGACATTTCTATAATCAAAGACAAATTAACAGGAAAAATAATAATCAGAAGTTTAATAATACACATACCTCCTATAAACACAGGAGAGACTAGGAAAACTGAGTAACTCTCTCAAATAACTGAAGCCACCACCACCACCTTAAATAACATCTTCAGCTGAAGACAAAAAATATTGGGGGTTGTCAGTTAATGGAGATTGCCAGGAAAAGCACAGCAAACATGGATAAGGTTCTTATGCAGACTTAAATTGCCTTATGCATCAATAAGAATTTCTGGAGATAAAGTCATCCCCTTCTTCCTAGTATAGAGGGAAATACCAAGTGAAGATGTCCCTTATAAATTTAAGTGTATTTTATAAAGGGTAACTTCTACTTAGTTTTAAGAGCTTCTCACCCACCTGCTATTTTTTAAAGTTAACCAGCCAAAAATAATCAATATTCAGAAAAAGAAATATTTTGGGGTGACAAATTCTGTTCCCCTGCAATAGACCACTGATTCCTCTGGCCTTGTTTCCAGTATGTCCTCTTCTGTCATTGTGGATGCATTGGAATCACCAGGCTCAAGGTGACCCTTGCCTGGTGCTACCTAATGACAGCTCATAAATGGTCCTATTCATGCCTGCCAGAGACATTTCAGGACTGAAATGAGAACCAAGAGTTATGGGATGGGTTGGCAGTGGCAGTGGTTATAGTCTTCACATCCAAGCACGTCCTAAAATATGCAATAGGCCAAGATACATAGGAGGAAACAGACACAAGAAGGAGAATTCCTAGTCAGAGCAAGGTTAAAACAGAGGGATAAAAACTACCTATGAAAGACTTTCACCACACTTAAGGCATAAATATTACTGACCAAGTCAGAAAGGAAGGAGAAAATGCTACATAATTAAACTATCCATGCTCCCAAAGCAATCTATAGATTCAATGTGATCCTTATTAAAATACCAATGGCATATTTTACAGATCTAGAACAAACACTCCAAAAATTTATATGAAACCAACAAAGACCCCAAATAGCCACAGCAATCTTGAGAAAGAGGAACATAGTTGGAGGTATCACAATACCAGATATCAAGCCACTACAAAGCCACTATAATCAAAACAGCCTGGTACTGGCACAAGAATAAGCATATAGATAAATGGAACAGAACAGAGAACCCAGAAATCAACTAAGCCATTATGCTCAGTTAATATTTGAAAAAAGAGTCAAGAGCATACAGTGGAGTAAAGACAGTCTCTTCAATAAATGGTATTGGGAAAATTGAACAGGTACTTGCAAAAAAATGAATTTACATCATACACAATAATAAACTTACAAAACATACAATAATAAACTCAAAATGGATAAAAGACTTAAATGTAAGCCATGAAGTCACACAAATCTTAGAAGAAACCATAGGCAGCAAAATCTTAGACATATCATGCAGCAATATGTTTGCTGATACATCTCCTAGGGCAAGGGAAACGAAGGAGAAAATAAACAAAAGGGACTACATCAAAATAAAAAGCCTTCGCACAGCAGAAGAAACCATCACCAAAATGAACCCAGTGTATAGGAGAACATACTTGTCAATAATACATGTGATAAGTGGTTAATATCTAAAATATATAAGGAAGTTATACAACTTAACAAAAGGAAGAAAAAACAATCCAATTTTTTAAATGGACAAAGTACCTAAATAGGCACTCTCCAAAGTTGTCATACAGATGACCAAGAGACATATTTAAAAATATTCAAAGTAACTAATCATCCAAGAGGTGCAAATTAAAATCACAATGAGGTATCACCTCACCCCTGTTAGAATGGCTACCATCAAGAAATCAACAAATGGCAAGTGCTGGGAGGGTGTGGAGAAAAGGGAACCCTAGTTGGTGGGAATGCAGACTAGTGCAGTCACTATGGAGAACATTATGGAGTTTCCTAAAAACTTAAATATGGAACTGCCATCTGACCCAGTGATCCCACTTCTAGGAATATATCATAAGTAATCAGAAACAGCTATCAGAAAAAAATATATGCACCCCTATGTTCATAGCAGGATATTTTACTATAGCTAAAATCTAGTAACAGCCCAAGTGCCCATCAGCAGATGAGTGGGTAAAAAAGCTGTGGTAGATTTACACCATGGAATACTATGCAGCTGTAAAAAAGAAAGATCTTTTAACCTCTGAGATAACATGGAGGGATCTGGAGAGTATTATGCTAAGCAAAATCAGCCAGTCAGAGATCTCACTCATATGTGGAATCTAAAGAACAAAAATAAACTGATGAACACAATAAGTCCAGAGATATAGATATATGGAACAGACTGATGAATCTCAGAGGGAATTCGGGGTGGGTGGGTGGGAAAAGATTAAACAAATAACTTATATGCATATATGCATAACCCATGGACACAGATAATAGTGTGGTGAAGGCCTGTGGAGGGGTGCAGGGGCAGAAAAAATGGGGACATCTCTAATACTTTTAACAGTAACATAAATTTTTTTAAAGCTTTGAATGGACTGCATATATCTATATACCTTAGTATATAAAAGCCTAAGCGACCAGCCAACCGTCCCACTGTTCAACTGTTTGACCAGTAGCTATGATGTGCACTGACCACCAGGGGGAAGAAGCTCAAGGCACAGGCAGGGAAACATGGAACAGACTGATGAATCTCAGAGGGAATGAGGGGAGGGGGGAGGGTGGGAAGAGATTAATCAAATATCTTATATGCATACTAGAGGCCTGGTGCACTGGTGGGGTCCCTCAGCCTGGCCTGTGGGGATCGGCCGAAACTGGCAGTCTGACATCCCCTGAGGGGTCCCGGATTGCGAGAGAGCACAGGCCAGGCCAAGGGACCCCACTGGTGCACAAATCCATGCACCGGGCCTCTAATATATATATATTAGAGGGTTGGGCAAAAGTATATTTACAGTTGTAAGTACATAAAACATAGTGCTTATTCTTGTATTATTTATTATTGCATTTTTTCATAGGAACTATAAACCTAATTTCCCCCCACACTTTGCAATCCATTTAAAGCTAAGTAAGATAATTATTTTTCAACTCACCTATTCCAGTTCATGGTTGGGGTGGTCAAAGCCCATCCCTGTGATGGAAGGATATATCACACGTACACCCACACTCATCCAAACTAGAACAATTTAGACATGCCAGTCCATCTTATCTGTACACCTTTATGATGTGGGAGGAAATCAGAGCACTCAGAGAAAACCCATGCTACCTCCAAACAGTCAGTGGCCTGGGTCAGGAATTGATTTTTTTTCCAGAAAAGTGCTACCTCCACACAGTCAGTGGCCTAGGTCAGGAATTGATTTTTTTCCTTATCAACATTATAACAAAAAAGTGTTGATTGAATCGATGTGATTCAAGGACCCCCTGTATATATATATATATATATATATATATATATATATATATATATATATACAGATTTCTTAGCCACAATTCAAGTTTCTCCTTGATATAAACTAATCTACCTTTACAGCTTTATCTCTCACTAGTTTGTTAAATAATCCATATGCTCTAAAGAAATAGATAATGTATTGTCAAACTTAATTTGCATTTTATTTTATTAATCTTTATTTTGTTCGGTACCTACACCTGCTATATAGTCTCTTCATTTTCTATGTATTCAAGTTATATCTATATTTTAAGGCTGACACCCTTCCCTGATCATTCAAGATAAAATTAGTTCCTTCTTTAATAAATTCCAGTGGCATTTGCTTATAATTCATTTGACACTATACATTTAATTAAATTATAGTTATTTTTGAACTTATAAACTCATAGAATGTTTTAGACGGAATAAACTTAGGAAATGCATGTCTCTATATATGCACAGCTTGTGTAGGGGCCCAGAGCAGACCACCCCAAAATCTCCCAAGATGGTATTATTTTGAATTAAAGTAACTTAAGAAACTGCCAGTTCAAGAACACTCTGACCTTTATTTCTTTCTAGGTTCCCCCTGAAAGCAGGAGATAAATCTCCGATGTGAAAGAAGCCCTCCCTGCACCTAGAAGCTAACAAGAGGAACAGCAATATCACAAGAATTAGGGAATCCAGGGCTGAGTAATGTAAGAAAACAATCCTTGTAATTTTTTTTTTAACTTATTTACTACCCAAGCCAAAATTTCGCTTAGATTCCTCACTAATGAGCACCTAAACCCATGTTTCTTTGTCCTGTTAAATCTTCACAAATTTATTTCTTTGTCTAAAAAGCAAAAAAAAAGACTCCCTGCTTCAATAATTCCTCTGAGCATTATTTATGATCTCCTGTGTGCAAGTATTTATTTGGTTTTTCACGTGTTAATCTGTCTTACATCAATTTTATTATTAGTTAGGCAACAAGAACTCAAGAGAAGTATGGGGAAATTTCTCCCACTGTGACACTTGCTTGATAAAAAGAATCACTAGGAAAGCCAGAGTCCTGAGTGCCACCCTAATTCTACATAATAAGAATCTTCAGGAACTGGGGATTTCTACCTTTAACAATGTTCCAGGTGAGTTCATCACCACTCAAATTTGGGAAAAATTTGCAAAGTCTAGTCCCCTGATATATAAGTGGAGTAACTGAACTCCTCTGCCTGAAGATAAGCACCTTGCTCAGAGATCACAAGCAAGATCAAGACCAGTGCTAAAGTAGCATGCTCTTTCCAAGACCTACCTATCCCATCCAAGATAATGAGTCATAGAGAGGAACTGGGTCTTTGGCTCCCCCTGCACCTGTGATATTTTCATAATAAATTGCGCATAACCACTTGAAAAATGTGTGATGAATTACTTTTAGGGATAGACTGCAGACTCTATGTCCATAGCTTCCAAATAGGTAAATAAAAATCATACTATTTTTACAAGTAGTTTTAGAAATGAAAACAGATTTAAAAAAAAAACAGAGAAAAATGAATAGATACACACTTTATTTTGAATAAGAACTGACACTTTTATTCCCAAAAATGCCTTCCCAATGTTCTCCTGCCACTTGTTAAGGACTATAAAATATATTCATTTCAACTTGATGACTTGAAAATGCATACAGCATTTAAAAAAAAAAAGCCTAGTCCCTTTGTAAACACAAGAGG
>NW_005874624.1:0-14912 GCF_000147115.1 Myotis lucifugus
GTGGGATCCAAGCAGGCAGCCAGCTCTAGCCTGTGGCCTCCTAAGCCTCATGCTACCCTCTCGCATGCTGACTTTTCCCAGGCGTCAAGAAAATGCCTGCTAAGCTCAGCTCAGCTGTGCACCAATCCCACAGGGTTGAAGAGCTCATTTTCCTGTGATGATATTCTGTCCACACTCCAGAAGGGCCCAACGTCAAGTCTATACTATCCCACACATGCCCTGTCATGGGGGGCAGGGGCATAATAATGACACCTTGGGGTTTCTTTTAAAAGAAGACTCAATTAGACTTTGCAAAAAATTTTTAAAAATATATGTTTTTATTGATTTTTTTCAAGACAGAGGAAGGGAGAGGGATAGAGAGATAGAAACATGGATGAGAGAGAAACATCATTGATTGACTGCCTACTGGGCACATGTCCTGACTGGGAATCGAACCGGCAACCTCTTGGTTCCTGGGTCAACGCTCAACTGCTGAGCCACACCAGCCGGCTCTCTTTAAATTTTGAAAATTTAAAAAGCTTGTATAATTTTTTGGAATTTAAGCACAGGTGTAAAACCTCATTGCCTCAAAACTAGTTTAAGACACCACCATTGACGAAGAATTACTGTACATGCAGTGAAAATCTGACATAACGCAGGGCTAGTGCAAACCACGGTGTTAGGTCACTGCCTGGGCGCCGGGAGAGTGGAAAGTTCTCCCGCAGTTCCTTTGGGATGAGGGAAAACAGATTTGGAAACGAAGCCTGCGGCTTAAGTGCAGAAAACCTAAAGCTGTACACAATCAATATTGTCATTTAAAGGGTGAACTTGATTTCTTCGGAGGTAAAGTGACGAGCCCAGGCGAAGCACTCACTCTAGCAGATATGATTTGAAACAGCTGAAAAACAAACGTCTGACAAGATTTTAGGGCAGAAACACTGCCAAGGCTCTAAGTGCTGTTCAGAATAATAAAAAGAAAGTGAACAATGCCAAAGTCCAGAGGAACAAAAGGAAAAGTCTTACTTCGGTTGTTCTTGGTCAAATACCATAGGAAAAATACGCTGTGCTCAGGCCCTTGTTCCAGGGTCTAACTTCCTGCCCGGTGCGCATCTCTCTGTTGAAGCGGGTGCTTTGCAAACTGTCATGAAATCGCTTACGCTGGTGGAAGGGACCAAGATGGTTTTCCACCTACAGGCAGTGTGAGCCTTCAGGCGGGTTCTGAAGGCCTTTTGCCACCTGAGCCGGGCCATCTGGGCCCTTCCTTGCGCTGCTGGGACCCCGATGGGAGACCTGAGTCCATTAGCAGAATCCTCTTGGCTTCGGCAACTTCAGCGAGCCAGGAGCACAGCATGAAGCAGAGGTGCTGGTCATAGAAAACAACAGACCATGAGAAAATCCTCTGGATTTGGCCTTTCACACATTTTGTCAGATCCCCAGGGTGGCCCTGTGAACAAGCCAGAAGTTACCTATGGGGATAGGCAAGTGACAGAGTGCATTGCTGCTCAGTAAGGAACGGGGGCTGGACTGCAGGTGGTGGGGGTTCACTGGCTGGCTACCGACGAACACTGTCCCTGGGGCCCGTGTTATAATGAGGTCCTTCTGATAACTTACTCCTTTGGATGGAGTCCAAGAGGGACATGTGCCCCGTGGAATTCCACTTTGAAACCAGGCATGCTTCCGAGAGCTCCCAGAGCAGTGATATTACTTATGTAGGCTGAGGGTTATCTGCTGGTCCTCCTCCTGATCCCTTTGTGCCAAGGGAAGGGCACCTCATTAGTGTCAGATGACAGGGGTCTGGTCCCCTTTGCTAGAAAGAGCTTTTCATGTCATAAATGCTCTGGAAGGTCTGAAAGGCTTTTCTCTTGGCCTCTTGTTAGAAAAGAAGGCATCACCCCTGAGGTGGCAGGAGCACCAAAACCTGAGGCTATACTCATCTTGGTCATATTCATGGAAGCTCTTGGGGAGATACCCAAAATCTCTGTATAGCTTTTGCAATTAATCTTAAAATTCTGGTTGCCAATTGTGGGTAGGGACATATGGATGACAAATGGTTATTATTATTTTAAGAAAAAGCTAATGCATTATAGTGAGGGTTATATTGTAATGGTGGGATGGTATGAGTAGGGAATTTGTAGTATATGCTTCTTGTTGTTGTTGTTCAGTATGTGCAGAATCAGCTGAGGAAAAATAACATTTTAAAGGGAACTGATAGAATTTATTTAAGAAGTCAATACATATCACCTCTCTTTCCCTCATCCAAGTTCTGAACGACTTTAGAGATGGACTATTTAAGATTTAAAGAATAAGGCAAAGGGTGGCCAAGATTTCATCTTAGTTCATGAGAACAGCAAAGATCTATGGCATACTTACCACATACTTATGGGTAGTCTTATCAAACGTAAGCTTTCCCAACTAGGGGCCCTGCAGGATGTGACGGAGCAGAGCATAATTTGAGTTTTCCGGGGGTGGGGGGTGGGGAGGGGGGGTTGGCTCCTAATGCTAAGGGAGGGAGGAAGGTCCTGGGCTTCACATGCATATTCCCTCCCCTTAGTCACCATTAGGTAACTCACTCCACGTCCATGGGATTTAGGGGGAAATCTCTGTTCCTGGAAACCAGAGAAGAGGGACAAAGAGTTCACCCACTAATAAGAAGTTGAATGATTACATTTATCTTCTCAAAACAAACATCTGTGTAAGTATTTGCGGCCAGAATGAATTCCCAATTGTATTCTTTGGGTGAGTTCTCCAATGGAGGCCTGTGGCATGCGGGGAATTTTCACCAAGAGCAGAGTTCTCATGGCTCCAGACCTTCATCTACCCTGAGAGCAGTGATTTTCAATTTGTGTGTCACAAGCATTTGTAAAACAAGCAATATCTGACTATTTCGTCAGGGGCACTGACCTCCTTTCCCTTAGATTGTCAAATTAAAAAAATAACAACAGCCAACACAACAATAGCCATCTGGTGTGAATGAATCAAAATCATACCTATATTTTTTGTCAGATTGGCAAAAGATATATTTTTTGGTGTGCCGCAGAAATTTAGTAATTAGTTTATGTGCCATGAGGTGAAAAAGGTGGAAAATTGCTGTCTTAGAGGATGCTAGGATTTGTATCCACTTCTACAAGCCACAGCCCAAAAAATCAGCTCAAATAAGCTATGGATACATCCAACGAAGGCAACCCTAGACCTGAGTTTGATTTATTTGGAGTCTGACTTTTTTCATCATGGACATCTGACTGCACTGAGAATCAGCTGGAGAGAGTGTTTAAAGACTACTAATGCCCAGACCTTGTTTCAAATAAAGAATACTGGAAACTGAAGGTGAGCCTGGCATGAATCGTTTTTACAAAGCTCTCGGGTGATCTGAATATGCAGCCTGACTTGAGAACCACTCAAGGGATGTGTTGATGATGTCCCTTTGTCAGGATTGACAGCCACTGCTGCTCAGCATGGCAGAATGCTGAAGCAGGCACTGTAGACTGGCGGTTAAAGCTGTTTGCTCTGGAGGCAGGCAGCCTGCATTTAAATCCTGATCCCCCTCCTGAGTGATGGTTGAGTTATTTAAATATTCTTAGTCTCCCCAGGGTGACAGAGACATCTACAAAAGGCATCCCAACTCCAATGAGGATGGCTGCATAGCATTGTTTCTGAGCATTTATGATAGTTAACCTTGGAAGGGCTCCTTCTGTTTAATCATCACCCCTTCATGTCTGTTGCAAATGGCAATGAAACAGCTCTGCCATGCAGACACTTGGGATGTGCCCCGGGCTAGAGAGTCCCTATGCCTTAGCCTCTTGAGCAATCAAAATAGAAGATGCCATATTACAGTCAGGAGCTGGCTTGCCCCTGTTGGAAAATGTAGCTCCATGGACCCCAGTTCACTCATGGTCCCCTTACAAAAGAGACTCTCATAGGCTCCAGCCACAGGAGCCCTACAGCCCTACTTTCTTATTTTGGCTTGTTACATTTTTAGTATTTATATTATTCAGTTTATGAATTAGTTGAATTTTTAGACTCTCACCTGCATAGTTGTTGGTCCATGTCACAGATATCTAGCCTGTAAGGACTGACTTCTTGCTCTTATCTTCAGAAAGTCACACACTGATTACTTAATAAATAGTTGTTAATTATGGAAATAGTTATGGTCTTGGAAGAATTCTGTTTCTATAACCAAGAACTCCTAGGTCTTAATCTTATAACTTAAAAGGGACCTTAGAGACCCAGGTCTTAGAGCTGAAAGGCAACTTGCTTAGGGCCACACAGGCACAGAGATGAAGCCCAAATTTGAGTATTCTTGCTGCAAGCCCAATCTTCCTTTTACATTCTCATTGCCTCTGTACTCGACTCTCTACCTTACTTCTCATTTTCCTAAATCCATCTCAATCCATTTTCTCTCTATGCTGAAAATGCCCCAAATTCATGGAAAATGGAAGAGAGAGAGAGAGAGAGAGAGAGAGAGAGAGAGAGAGAGAGATCTGAATATAAAATGTTGGTTTCCATGTTTGGATTGCTTTGGAGGATTAGTTTCCTTGCTCTACAGCTTGTTTCTCTATCAAGGAGCAAAAGAATCCCCAAGCATTTGAGTCGGCAACAGGTCAGTCCTCTGCCATCCTCCCCCAGCCAGCCCGTGCCAACTGCAGCCCACACACAGGAATTCCACCACCCTCCTCCTTGGGAAGGAGCTGGACGAGACAAGCAGGTCACCGCCTGGGGGTGACCTCTCAGCCAGGGAAGCCAAGGCAATACCTGTCACTGCTGTCATTGGCGCGAAGCCCAGTGTCCCTCACCGCCTGCGTTGATGGCTTTGGCTGTGAGAACTCTCCTGACAAAAGAACTCTCTGAGGCTCCAGCCACGGGAGCCCTACAGCCAGAGTTTCAGGAAACTGGGGTGAAATAGGCAGAACAAGAGTTTGTCCAAAGACCGAATGGGACAGGAGGTTCCCGCTGCTTGGAAATCTCTCTGTGTGTTCCAGAGACTTGCAGAACAAAGACCTACACATGGTTATTTTGGCAAGAACAGGAAGGTTTAGATTATCCTTTTCCACCCCATGAAAGTGGCCACCTAAGATGTGCGTGCCGAAGGAACATCTGTTTTAGCGCTAACAGAGCCTCGGTGAGGGCCTCCCCGTGGTCTCCGTGGCAGACACAGCACTAGGTACGGGGGAACCGCAGCTGTGGGGTGCACACACAGGGAAGAGTATGTGTTTCCAAAGTGACAGTGGGCATCGTGTGTGCTCTGATGGGCTCCGCTCCCTTCAGCTCCCACCAGCTCCCACCAGCAGCTCTGAAATATCCTACAAGGCCACCTCTTGCCTCCCTAAGTTGTTATTTTTGGAGAGGGCATTGGAGAAACAACAATATCAAAATATCCAGCATAAGCTTTTGCACATCTTTTGTGCGTTGGGTGCCTGAAGTGATCTGGAGGCGTATGCTGCGAGTGAGACAGCTTTCCCCACCTGGAGCCCAGGTGTGCGGGTTCACCCCTGAGTCCCAGATATCCGTATCGGTGAGCGGTGAGAGCCAGGCAGATCCAGCTCACCTACCCTTGTTCCTCAGAAATGATTTTTGTCTTTGATGTACACGCTCTCATTTTATTTGTTCATCAAGTTCAGCTACAATTGAGCAGATGAACACACTAAGAAAGATGGGATTTTACAACTCATTGTTGAGTGTCAATGTGACATAAAGGTTAAGAGTTTGCATTCTGGAATCAGAGACCTGAGCTCGAATGCCAGCTCTTTTATGTTTCTCTGTGTGACCTTAGGAAAACAAAGCAAGTTCTTCAAGCTACAGTTTCTTCATCTATGAAATAAAGGTAACTGTAGTTCCTACCTGGAAGGGTTGTAGTGATGGTTAAAAAGAAGAATACTTGTGAAAAAAATAAAATGCCACAAGGCCAGTCACAACACAATGGCACAATTAACTTATTCCTACTGATCTTATCAGCATGGACTTCCTCTATCTGATCCCTTTCTAAATATTTCCATCTCTTTTCTTCCAATGTTAAAATGTCCTTATCCTAGACCAAAATTTCCTTCCCCTTGTCTTCTGTTCTTTTTATTTTGATCTGCCTTTTAGAGCCACATGTTAAACATTGAATCTCTTTTCATGATGACAGTGACGAGGCCACTGCATCGCATAGATCTAAGGGACACCCCTACTTCGTAGTCTGTGTAAATGGCCCCCCCTGGTGCCAACCCTACAGGAAAAGTGACTAGGAAGGATGGAGGGGAAGAAGGGTTGTAGAGAGATGGGCCATATTCTTTTACATGAACATCCCTAGGGAAGGAAGGATAATATTAATGTCCAACCTTCTCCAGTCAAAACAGTGGCATCTCCCTCAATGCTTCTTCACAGAACATGATTTCACATCAGAGCCCACTCATTACTCTTGGACCACACTCCTTAAAATAGGTACCCAGAACTACGTCAGCATCCTGGGTGACACGTGACCAAACAGAGCAAACCTTGAGCTTGGTTTTTCTAGAGACTGAAGTTAGGGTGCCACGGTCATACAAGGCAATCTTAGTATTGAGTCTTTATAGCAATTAGTTCCTGGAAGGTGGCTCTGGTCTTTAATTACATATTCTCCTGCAATATCTCTTCACTTGTCTTGAATTTTTACTTAATTTTTTTTTTAATTTCAGAGAGGAAGGGAGAGAGAGAGAGAGATAGAAACATCAATGATGAGAATCACTGATTGGCTGCCTCCTGCATGCCCCCCTACTGGGGATGGAGCTTGCAACCTGGGCATATGCCCTTGACTGGAATCGAACCTGTGGCCCTTCAGTCTGCAGGCGGACGCTCCATCCACTGAGCCAAACCAGCTAGGGCTTGAATGGTTACTTACTTTTAATTGTTATTTCACTTTATAAATATTTGTGTCTTTTCATACTATCTGTATTGTGAGTTCCCTGAGATACCTCTGTGTTTTGAACATTTTAATAACTCCTATTAAATCTAGCTCCATGTCTGGGTCTATAAAAATGTGTCTAATTTGAATATTTAAGTGGAACCAAAGCAAAGGGACAGTAATTACTAACATTTAAAATGGCCATTGTGGGCCTTGGCTGGGTATCTCAGTTGGTTGGAGCAGTGCCCTGATACACCAAGGTTTTGGGTTCGATCCCTGGTCAGGGCACATACAAGAAGCAAGCAATGAATGCATGAATGCATGGAACAACAAATTGACATTCTTCTTTCTCTCTCTTTCTCTCCCTCCCTAAAATCAATAAAGGAATTTTTAAAAATTTAAATGGCCATGCACTAAATTGATTCTGTGTGCACAGCATTCCTGGGCTAAAATGGCCTTAAAGAAATGGCAATAAGTTCTTATTTGGTTGATGAATCATAATTCCCCAAAATACAAGCATGACACTTATGGGAGCCCTTAGTAATAATTCTTCACGTGTGGTTTGCTCGTTCACATTCTGTATATATGCAGTGATTTTCAAACCACACTCTGTGGGCCCATGGGGCTCCAAAGTGATGCCCCAGGGATGTGTGGGAGGGGCAGAAAGGGCGAGAACAGAGGGTAGGGCTCCTGTCAGCCCTCTAGTCCACCCAGAGCTGTTGTATGTATTGGACTTCCCTGTAATTTTCCTTTGGGGGGGGGACAAGTTTAAAAACCATCAATTACGCTGCTCCCTGGTCACTTCAGAGTGATATGGAATATTATCACTTCCATGTTCCCTCTTACTTAATGAATTTCTAGGTGAAGCGGATTAGAAGAAGTAAAAATTTGGCTTTGAATTGCTAAATATGGTACTAAAATCTTTAAAGCTCTCAACAACCCTGGTCTAAAGAAAAAGCAGCCGCACTATAACCACTATCGCTGTCAGGTATCCACCCCGCCCCCTTCAGACGCAGCTGGAGACAGAATCAGACCTGGGGAACCTGAGGGTTGACAGACACCTTCTAAGCGGTGTTGCAGGTCTGTGACTTACTTTGGGTTTGGGAGAGTTCCTTGAAAACCCCAATCCTCACCCTCTGTTTTGATGGCGGGAAAAAAGTAGCTATTCTGTTTTCTGAAAAGGAACCCATGTGTGTCTTTCTCACTCAGAGATGAAAGTCAGACATCTAAACATGGGTCCTTTACTGGCCCTGGCTGGTGATCTCTGGGGAAATTTCCAGAGGAGAAATGACAGAGTGGGCAGATATATTTCTTTTCTCCACCCTCAGCCAGATTCCTGGAAGTCCATGACCAGAGAGGCCAGGGCAGGCCACTCGGACATCCGCCTTCAACTCCCAGATTAGAGTCTGTGGCTCTCAGGCCTCCTCTAAGAATTGTATTTTAACAAGGATTTGGGGCTCATACCAAGCTTCTCATCATTTTTATGAGCTAGATATATTTATAAATATCCTAATTCTGTTGTTGCATTGTTTCGCTATCTGCAAGATGGAGAAAATATGTTTCATGGAGGGTATTTGTGCCGATTCAATGAAGATGGCTGCCAAATAAGCTAGGAGGAATCTGGGATAAAGTCGGAAAGGGACAGTAGCCAAAATTAATTGGCATTTGGCCAAGGTGGGTGACCCTAAGTCTGGAGCACTAGGAAGGAGAGAGGTGAGGAGCACCACACAGTGAAAATGTCATCACACTGAAAAGGGGGACATTGCTATGTCATCACTCTCCTTGTAAGTATAGGGTAGCAGGAAAGAAAAGTCTAAATTATGGTCAATATAAAAAATAGATGAACTGAAACGTAAGCAAATATTTCCATTTTTCCTTCAGTGTTGTAACAAATAAAATCAGCTCGTGACCAATAAAAACATACAACCTTCTTCCTAATCTGTACTGGTTGCATTTACTATACCAGGAATGAAGAGTTCCATTGAAAATAACTTTAGTTAAGAAATGTATCTTATATCCCAAGTAAGCAGAAACACCAATCAGAAAGGATATATGCAGCCCTATGTTCATAGCAGCACAATTTACAATCGCTAAGATTTGGAAACAGCCTAAATGCCCATCAGCAGATGAGTGGATTAAAAAACTGTGGTACATCTACACAATGGAATACTACGCTGTTATAAAAAAGAAGGAATTTTTACCATTTGCAACAGCATGGATGGAACTGGAGAACATTATGCTAAGCGAAATAAGCCAGTTGGAGAAAGATAAATATCACATGATCTCATTCATATGTGGGATATAATGAACAACATGAACTGAAGAACAAAAATAGATCCAGAGACAAGGTAACACTGAACAGGCCGTCCAACCTCAGAGAGAAGACAGGGGAGGGTGGGGGGAAAGGGGAGAGATCAACCAAAGGACTTGTATGCGTGCATATTAGCATAACCAATGGACACAGACACTGGGATGGTAGGGGCTTGTCCTGGGGGGGGAGGTGGGAATGACTTAGGGAGCGGGGTGGTCAATCGAGGAAAAAGGAGACATATGTAATACTTTAAACAATAACAAAAAGAAATGTATCTTATGCATCTTTTCATTTAGAGGGATTCCACCCCATTTGATATTTTCAGTTACACTGAAGAGAACTCACATGTATTGTGTGTCTCCTATCTGTGGTGCTATTAAATTTAGGGTTAAAATATAAGAGTGTACAAGTCTGTTGGGCCTTTTTATTTCTAATCTTCATAAGTCCCCATCCTATTGGGCCAGCAGGTAGGGGTGGACAGGTGAGAGAAAACTTTCCATTTATGGGGGTGTTTGGATTTAAATAGTATTTTAAAGTTCATTCTTTAGATTAACTTAGACATCTTTAGGAAAGTGGTTAATTAGTTTGGCTTCCCACCTCCACCAACCAGGTTGGCATCTGCCTGAAGAGGGAAGCCTAGTGGCCTCATAGTGATGGGGAAGGAGGTCCCTAGCTGGCTATCTGACCCAACGTGTTTGGCTAGGTCTATCCCTCGGGCACCTGTCTAATATCTGTGGCTACATTTCATGGTTGATTGGCATTTGGCCAAGGTGGGTGACCCTTGAATGGTCTGGTTTTGGGTATTGGTGGCTTCTACCTGCTGGCTCCATCATGCAGCAGCTCACTGGTCTTTGAACAACTAGCTAGACATCCCTACATGGCCTTCCTGACATGACTTCCTCTCCCCCACACCTAGGTCAGGTCTAGTCCACAGCCATTGCGTGGGACACTTCACTTGGGATTGGTACAATCGTCTTTCGGCCCTAGAAAACCTATGAATTCAACTGTGTCAACTTCAATTTTGGAGAAAATCTATGCCCTACCCCTGGTCATTATGCTAGCTTTTCCAATCCATCACTTAAAATATATCATGTTTAATGCAGGAATTCTTTAAAGGAGCTTAACATTTTCTCAATCTTCCCAGGGAACCCTCTCCTCTCTAGGATTCCCTTTAAGTTATTTTCTTAGACTCCTTCCTGGAGTTTCAATTCCCCTTCCTATCTGACAGAGATTCACTTACATAATGCCCTTCTCCTCCCCAGGGTCATAGGATGGCAAGAAATCTGTCAAAAGAAAACCCAGCAGGAAGTTTTTCACAATTCTAGGTTTCCTTGCAATAGCCTCTAGGCTATCATCATCATTATTATTCCCACTTGCAGATAAGAATACAGAGGTTCAGAGTGGTTATGTCAGTCACTTCCCCAAGTGATTGGACCAGGACGGACAACAAATCCTGTGCCATCCTATCCCGACAAACCACCTCCCAAAGACGCAGGAGGCAGACAGGGCCGAGCTGTTGTCCACTGACAAAAGTTGCTCTTCTGCTGGGTACCCCCAGCCCTTCCATCTGATTTATCTTTCAGATTCGCTCCCCACCCCCAGCCTCAATGTGATGTATAAGAGGAGAGCTGCTCGGCCTTTTAAGGTGCTTGGTCCAGAAGTCATGTAATATGAAATAACAGATCATCACTGCAATTTGTCCATGAAAACGAATGAGGCATTCACTTCTTTGTCACCACTCCCTTCGGAACCAGCTAGGGACTATGGCAAAGTAGTGAGTTTATAATAAGCAGTTAATGGTGAGCACAGAGGCGTTTTAAAACAAGTCCAAGCATTTGGCCAGAGCCCAGAAGACAGCACTTTTTTTGTCCATGAGGATTCTCTCCCCCACAGGTTTCCAGAGGAGGGTGGAATTCCTTGAGTCACATGATAAACATTCATCTTCTAAATCAAACCCTCTAATAGAAAGACCAGGAGATGAAGCATGTGCTGTAAGTCACTGGTCTTACATGTGGGGTCAGCCCCTGCGTCAAACACCAAATACACAAGTGTAAAGAGATGGGAGGAAAAAGACAGACTCCACATGGCCAGCCGGGGGAGGGCGGGGTGTCCTCCCTCTGGAGGGGGAGTCTTGGAAAAGGCTTGTTGGGAGGAACTGAGGGCCACATGGACTCACGGTGCTCTGGGCGCCTGGGACAGAGATAGAAATAAATGTGTGGGCGTGGGGGCAGTGCGCAGGGCAAGCAGGGAGGAGAACATGGTGGGGGGAGTCAGGCGATTTCTTGGCCAGTCTGCCATTAGTCTAGAAGCAGTCCAAAGCTAAGGAAGACACCTTTCGCTCCAGGCCTCCATCCCCTCCTGGATTCCCCGAATCTTCCTCTCTCCCCATCAGCTTCCTTTCATTCGGGACACAAAGGATAAAAAGTTGGTACTCTGCTGGCAGAGCAGGCAGCACAGGGAGAGTTCGGCCCCTCTCTCTCATCAATCTTTGCTTCTTCTGCCAAATAAATCCTTTAGCTTCTTTATTCCCGTCAAGAAGCCAAGCCAAATACACATTCTGCCTGAGCCCTGCATTCCCCAGCATCCATGCAGGAGCCCTCCCTAGATGACCCTTCCTGGAGAACTGTAATTTGCCCCATCTTTTTAGCTTCACATCCCTCTCCCCCAAGTTCACAACCTCGGTTACCTGGGCTATTGAATTTAAGCCTCATGACCCCATGAAGCCATTCAAAAGTCAGTACACTATGCAAGAAGCTGAAGACTGGTTCTGCTTCTAATTAGCTGAATGGCCACGAGTAATTATAACAACTCTGAGGCCATCTACCATTGATTGAGCACCTGGTCGGCCAGGCTCTAGGTTAAACACTGAGATTTATTATTTTAGGAAAATGATTATTACTATTTTAAAATATTTAGTACTTAGAAGCTTTGGTACATCATAAACTTATTTTCCCCCATGGTTATTACCTTTGAAAACAAAAGTCCACAGCCCAGCCGATGTGGCTCTGTAGCTAAGCCACATCGACCTATGAACCAAGTTCATTGACCTATGAACCAAGAGGTCACGGTTTGATTCCTGGTCAGGGCACATGCCCAGGTTGCAGGCTCCATCCCCAGTGTGGGGCATGCAGGAGGCAGCCAGTCAATGATACTCCTTCATCATTGATATTTCTATCTCTCTCTCCCTCTCCTTTCCTCTCTGAAATCAATAAAAATATACTTTAAAAAAAAAGTCCACAAAACTGAAAGGGTTTTCTGGTTCTCAGAGTCAAGGAAGAAGGGAGTGTGTGCACGCCAGGATTCTGTGGCATTTCCTTCAGCGGAATCCACATGGGAAGATAGAGGTGATAGTGGTGGAAAAGGGCAGGTGGGCAAGACCCTGAGATATCTAGGGACAGGAAGGAAGGAACCAGGTGCTGCCCTGGAGACATGTCCATGCAATGAGCAATGACTGCTCCCCTTGGCATTGCTAAATAACCAGAGGCCCTGTATGCTCATTCCCTGGGTGACTATGGGAAGGTATCTGACCTTGATGAGCTTCGGGTCCTCCTATGTAAGATTGGTGATGGCCAGTTAGTTACCAAACTCAGAGGACACAACTGTGGCTCAGGCTTCTCCTCGCAGACAGACTATCTGTGTGTGACCTTGGTGAGTCATTGGACATCTTCTGAGCTCATTTCTCATTTAAAATGGAAATACTGATGCCGACCCTACCTTACGGATCAATGCGATCATGCTAGGGCCAGTACTTCTTAAGCTTGAGGGCTTAGTTATGAAGTGAAGGGGTTGACGTGTGAGAACACAGGCCCCTTTTAGCCAGGACATAGTGGACTTTTACAATGTGGTGACTTTATTTATAGGAAACCAGCCTTGCAAAGCTGCCAGCAGTCCTGCTGCTTTACCTGGCTACTCCCTGTTTCTGCAGCTACAGGTTGAGGGAAGGCTCCTCAGAGGTGTTCCACTCAACAGGCGTCGTTATCTTATTTCTCTGCTGATCAGAGTCTGGCCAAAAATAAAAGCATTCTCTTTCAATCTGGCAATCATTTTCTTCTTCACTCTAGAGTCACTTAGCCAGGTCAAGTTCAAAGAACTGAATTCCTTAGAAAAGGATTCCCTGATTGTCTGGGAGAAATTAGTTCATAGTTAGGATGGGTGTGTCAAGACTCCCGTGGCTTTCTCCCTCATAGTCTTTGTAAATTAAACCAAAGGTGGATAGTGTTGACCCAGGCATTAACTATGACTATTTCTTATGGATCGTTTTAGGTGTCCTTTGTGAATTTCATCATCCTCCCTTATGGGGTGGGTGGAGTGGAGGTGGGCTTTGTTTTTCAGTTATTGATTTAAATTAATCACAGCTCATCCTATCCAAATACCAGACTGTGTACACAGGTGGACAGGCTATTCATCTTTAGGCATTTAAATCCTGCCTGCTTTTGCATATTGATATAGATAGACTAACAAGCTGCAAAAATATAAGGATCATCTCTCTATAAGAACCTTTCACACTGCTTCTAAAAGGTTAACAAAATAGAAAATTCAGCTCTGGAATCTATACTCTGATTTTTTTTAAGTGGCTAATATTGAGGAAGTCAACTGAATTCTGTCTTTATAGTTATCAAACTTGTTGACCTGTTTGGAAAGCTCTAACTCTATTACTTGCTGTGTGTTCTTGAATAAGTCACTTCACTTCTCTGAACATCAGTGCAGTCTGCTCATATAAAGATGAGGGTAAGGGCCTGGACAGTGTGGCTCAGTGGTTGAGAGTCGACCTATGAACCAGGAGGTCACAGTTTGATTCCCAGTCAGGACATATGCCTGGGTTGCAGGGTTCAATCCCCAGTGTGAAACATGCAGGAGGCAGCCAATCAGGTCTCTCTCATCACTGATGTTTCTGTCTCTCCTTCTTCCTTCTTCTCTGAAATCAATAAAAAATATATTTTTAAAAGGAAAAATAAAGATGAGGGTAGGGTATAGACTATGCTACATTATTTTTTAAGTATATTTTAATTTTAATATGCAAGGTCTTCTCTTCCCTATGAACTATGATAGGAAGTAGGTATAGTCATGGGGTTGTATAAGAGAACCTTAGGAAGGATTGTACTTAGAGGAGAGTTCCCAGGACTGAGTCCTGGTGCATTCCAGTACCCAGAGATCAGGACTATGAAGAATAACCTTATTAAGCAAAGGACACTGAGAAGATACACTCATTGAAATAGGAAGGGGAACCAAGAGAAGTGGTGAACTGGGGGCTAAGTGAAGAAACCTTTTCAAAAAGACAGAAGTGATCAACTGTCTCAAATACTGAGAACAGAGATGTGACCAATGGACTAGGATGCTTGGAGATTGTCACTGAATTTGGCAAGAGCTGTTTTAGTAGAGTTGCGGAGATGAAAGCCTGATTGGAAGGTTTCAAGGAAGAATGAGAGAAGAGGAAGTGGCAATTATAAATACAGACAATTCTTTACAGAAGATTTCTTCTTATTATTATTATTATTCAAAGAATTTCAGAGAAATTGAACCTGGAGGTACACACAAAATCAAGGGAAGTATTTGGATGATGTTGGAGATCCCAGTAAAGAGAGTAGAAGAGATAGAGAAGAATAGCTAGAGCCGTGTCCTTGAATTGATGAGAAAAGGGATCCAGTGTCCCTGTGGAGTGTTCGGCCCCAGGTAGGAGTCCAGGCAATTAATTCAATGTAACTAGAGGGCAGAGTGAGTATAGTGGTGTAGCTATAGATCAGTGATTCCCAAAGTGGGCACTACCGC
>NW_005874625.1:0-5255 GCF_000147115.1 Myotis lucifugus
TTGTGCCCCCAGCCTCTCCTTTATCCACTTTTCACTTTGCTCATTCACGTACTAGTTCACATAACAATAAGTGTTGAGTTCTTATTGCATTCCAAGCACACACTAAGCTCTGAAGATATAAAGGTGAAAAAGACAGTTCATGCTCTCACGGAGTTCTAGAGGGAGGCCACACAAGCAATAGTGTGACACAATTGAAAACAAAAGATTTCTACTGTGCTGTTCTCAGCGTAGCATCTCCCTTGGCTCCCCAGTGCTGACAGAAGAGTTCAAGCTAGCAGAGCACACAAGGCCCCTTCGGCAGCTTCATCTCTTGCCATTCCTCCCCCTTCACTTTATGCCATACCCAGTTTTGATCCACTCGCTCATTCCCAACTATACAGTTTTCCGTCTCCAATCTTGTCTACACGAATGCTCTCTCTATTGGGATGCGTTCCCCCTCACTATCCTCAGCTATTACCTACTTAATTAACTCCTATTTCTTCTTAGAGACTCATCCCTGGGGCTGCCTCTTCCAACAATGCCCCACACCACATCCTCTCTTAGTTCCTCTGTGCTCCCTTCCCCTAAAGAGACACTGAACCAGGGCCTGTTTATCTTCATAACTCCAGTTACTAGCATCACGCCTGTATTGATGGTGCTTCATCAATACAAGAGGAAATGAGTGATTCCTCGCCTGTGCTTTGCTTCTGCCCTCCAGGCTGTACTTTTCCCTTGGCGTCTTCCCCTCAAAATCATGTGTCTGGTTGCCACTTTTTTCTCTACCGCAAATCCAGAGGCCTCACGGCTCAGGACATTCTTTCTGTTTTGCTGACACCTCAGCTATGCTGGCTCTAATGGTCTGCGGCCACATGCGGTTTCCCACTGGCCATCATCTCTTTGGTCTGCCCTGCTTCACACAGAGAAAGGCCTGCGGACTTACTTGTAGGGAAGTGGTTCTCATAGGACAAGCAGAACTTCCTCTATGGCCTTCCCCGTTTCTCCATTTCCAAAAGCCCCCACCCCAGCTCCAAAAAGCAAGAAACACACTAGTTCTGTTTCACTGATTAATTCAACAAGATTCTTTTTTTTGGCCCCCAGGTTTGCATCTGGGACTATGTGTGAAGCACACTAACTCACATCTGGTTTCTTCCCTTCTAACCAAAAGATCTCTTTCTTTTATCCTTTCTTGCTTAATATATTGGGTTTCTCTTGTGTATTGAAAAACACAGTGATTTTCAATTTTTAAAAAATATTTTTTTATTGATTTCAGAGAGGAAGAGAGAGGGAGAGATAGAAACATCAATGATGAGAGAGAATCATTGATCTGCTTGCCTCCTACCCACCCCTTACTGGGGATCGAGCCTGCAACCCAGGCACCTTTGACTAGAATCAAACCTGGGATCCTTCAGTCCGCAGGCCAACACTCTTACCAACTGAGCAAAACTGGCTAGAGCTGATTTTCAATTCTTTAGTCTTAAAACTCTTCTAATGAAATCTTTTGTTGTTGTTGTTGTTAAATTAAATCTTTATTGTTCAGATTACAATTGTTCCTCTTTTCCGCCCCCCCTAACTCCCCTCCTCCCAGTTCCCGCCCCACCCTCCGCCCTCACTCCCCACCCACTGTCCTCATCCATAGGTGCACGATTTTTGTCCAGTCTCTTCCCGCATCTCCCACTCCCCTTTCCCCCCCAAGAATAGTTAGTCCATTCCCTTTCTAGGTCCCTGATTCATTATGATCACCAGTTCATTCTGTACATCAGATTATTTATTCACTTGATTCTTAGATTCACTTGTTGATAGATGCATGTTTGTTGTTCATAATTTGTATCTTTACCTTTTTCTTCTTCCTCTTCTTAAAGGATACCTTTCAGCATTTCGTATAATACTGGTTTGGTGATGAACTCCTTTAGCTTTTCCTTATCTGTGAAGCTCTTTATCTGACCTTCAATTCTGAATGATAGCTTTGCTGGATAAAGTAATCTTGGGTGTAGGTTCTTGGTATTCATCACTTTGAATATTTCTTGCCATTCCCTTCTGGCCTGCAAAGTTTCTGTTGAGAAATCAGCTGACAGTCATATGGGTATTCCCTTGTAGGTAATTGAGTCTCTTTCTCTTGCTGCTTTTAAGATTCTCTCTTTGTCTTTTGCTCTTGGCATTTTAATTATGATGTGCCTTGGTGTGGTCCTCTTTGGATTCCTTTTGTTTGGGGTTCTCTGCGCTTCTTGGACCTGTAAGTCCATTTCTTTCACCAGGTGGGGGAAGTTTTCTGTCATTATTTCTTCAAATAGGTTTTCAATATCTTGCTGTCTCTCATCTTCTGGTACCCCTATAATTCTGATGTTTGTACACTTGAAGCTGTCCCAGAGGCTCCTTACACTATCTTCGTATTTTCGGATTCTTTTTTCATTTTGCTTTTCCGGTTGGGTGTTTTTTGCTTCTTCGAATTTCAAATCTTTGACTTGATTCTTGTGCTCCTCTGGTCTGCTATTGGGTGTCTGTATAATATTCTTTATTTCAGTCAGTGAATGCTTAATTTCTAGTTGGTTCTTTATCACAACATCGAGGGTCTCATTAGATTTCTTGAGGAGAGCATCAAGTTTATCGGCAGTTTCTAGCAAATTACTGAGAGCCCTCAAAAGTGCGTTTTTTAGCTCTATATCCTCCATTTCTTTTTTTTTTATTTTTTTTATTTTTTTTTAAAAAATATATTTTATTGATTTTCTACAGAGAAGAAGGAAGAGGGACAGAGAGCTAGAAACATCGATGAGAGAGAAACATCGACCAGCTGCCTCCTGCACACCCCCCACTGGGGATGTGCCCGCAACCAAGGTACATGCCCTTGACCGGAATCGAACCCGGGACCCCTGAGTCCGCAGGCAGACGCTCTATCCACTGAGCCAAACCGGTTCGGCTATATCCTCCATTTCTGTCATGTTTTTTTGTCTCTGCATTTTTTATGTTTTCTTGGTGCACCCCCTTGTGGTCTTTGTGCACAGTCTTGTTGTAGTTAAGCCTTAATTGTTGTCGGCAATACTAGGGGTAAATTGTCCTCCAGGCTAACTGGCTTTGAGAGTCAGCTGTGTCTGCAGTGGGAGAGCTTCTGTGAAGAATCTCTAGGGTGGTGCTAATCCAGCCTTTGCCTGAGGGTCTCCGGCAAATGCCTCTGTGCAGGGCTTGGGCGGGGCGGGTCCCCGGGGATCTACAGGGCGGGCGGGGCGAGCAGTTATGGCTGCTCTCAGTTCCGTCCCCAGCGGCTCTGCAACCACTGCAAACCTCAGAGAGAAAGCTGCCTTCCCGCTTCTCCCGTTTGAGGCTGGGTCCCTAGAGACTCGCCCGGATCTGGAGCTCAGAGTCTGAAACTCCCTCCCAATTGAAAACAACAATTGCACCCTCCGCCGCCGGCCCGCTCCACATGCACTCCGCACCTTAGTATTTCACCTCCGCACCGCGCCTCCTCTGAGTCTCGGTATGGATTTCTCTTTCCTTCTAGTTGTAGAATCTCTCCTCAGCCAGCCTTCCTGTGGTTCTGGGTGATGTCTGTTCCGTCTTTTAGTTGTATTTTTGAAGTGGTTGTTGGAGGCAGCAAACTCCAGCGTTAACCTATGCCGCCATCTTGGTTCTCTCTTCTAATGAAATCTTATATGGAATATCAATGAGGAAAGCAGAAGAAACAAATATTTTTGTATACATCATCATTTTATTTGATCATTCTAATTGGTAACATACAGTTAATGAGTGAAAACAATGAGATCGTTATGATGAGCTAGAAAATTTGAAGTTGAGGGTTTGGAATGACAGTTGCAGCCTCATAGCCTCCTCACTCTTAATTCGTCCCTGTATTTTGTATGTGGGCTGGACGGCCTGGAGAGAATTGTGACAGCTGGACACTGGAAGTGGTGACGCTTTTAAATAGGAGACCTTGCAGGGTCAGGTTATTCTGACTAAAGTGACCCAGAAACTTGAAAGGAATATAGCAAAATTTGGTTTTAAAATTGACTCACTAATGCTATGTGACTGTTTGCACCTCTTAATTATAAAGCATCTAAATGAAATGAATAGATGAACAGGTTCTTCATCCAAGTTATACCTTCGTTGGACAGAGAATACTTCCCCAAAATATACTTGCCATTACGAGTTGGGAATTAATGTTATTTACATTATTTTCAGAAGCTTCCGTGCCTGCTTCTCTGTAGTAATCACTTAAAACCTTTAACACAGTAAAAAAAAAAAATTAATTTGACATGTTGAGTCGAAACTCATCAGGACACTTTATGGGGTGAGGAGGGATGGTCACAGCATGGCCCTGCATTTCTGAGTTGGTCTCGTTTGGATTTTTAAAAGCCCGCCAAGCACTCCAAGGATTAAACAAGCATGAAAGCTGCCGACAATACTTACCATTGTGTCACATGTCACTTTTTTTTTTTTTAAATATATTTTATTGATTTTTTACAGAGAGGAAGGGGAGAGATAGAGAGTTAGAAACATCGATGAGAGAGAAACATCGATCAGCTGCCTCCTGCACATCTCCTACTGGGGATATGCCCGCAACCCAGGTACATGCCCTTGACCGGAATCGAACCTGGGACCCTTCAGTCCGCAGGCCGACACTCTATCCACTGAGCCAAACCGGTTTCGGCAACACATGTCACTTTTCACTGTCCAGTGTATCATTAATCTTTACATGAGCCTGGGTACCCCGAGCCTTGCCTGCATTTAGTTGAGTGTGGCGCAGGTGAGCCCGGGTGGTGGACGCGCTTGATCGGACAGTTTCACAGCAGGAGGAGACTTGTATGGGTGTGAACTGTTAAAAGACATGTTTGGAACTACAGCTTTCCTCATTCATGTCCTATCTACCTGTGTTCAGACATATTCATGGTGTTGGCAAGAGAGCCTGTATTTGGAGGTGGGTATGACTATACTAACCTGTGGTTCGTGGGGTCTGTGATGGTTTACATTTGGCATATCACACACTTGAGTGTGTCTGTTTGAAGTTTTAAAAATGATTTTTAAAATGGTATTTAAATCAAGCCTTGGTAGAACCCTAGAAACAAGCAGGTTGAACCCCATTGTGTTGGGGGGAGGGGCAAGACCAGTGTGCTTTCAGGGGAGCTGCTGAGCTGGCTTGATGGGGCTCCCTGTTAGAATCAGAAAGGTGTCTGCCCAGCTCAGGGTTGTCACACCCCAGGTGCTCAGCACCTTGTCTGCTTTGAATTGAATTGGCGCAGAGCCAGGCCTGTGTGGCTGTGGGACTAGCTCCCCTGGTGAGGAGCCATCAT
>NW_005874625.1:5405-15062 GCF_000147115.1 Myotis lucifugus
TTTTAAAAATATATATATTTTATTGATTTCAGAGAAGAAGGGAGAAGGAGAGAGAGATAGAAACATCAATGATGAGAGAGAATCACTGATTGGCTGCCTCCTGTATGCCCACTTTGGATCAAGCCCACAACCCAGGCATGTGCTCTGACCGGGAATCGAACCATGACTTTCTGGTTCATAGGTCGACGCTCAACCACTGAGCCACGGCAGCCGGGCATATAGTCAGGGTTTTTGATCCATCTCTCTGACTTCATCAGGGTCCCTGTGCTTATGCTCTGGTTTTTATAATTGTAATATGCTTAGAAGTCAGCTTGGGACTAGTAGGCCAAAACAGAAAAGCATCAGAACCCGGAATGCTCCTTGTTCCCCTTTGCACGGTCTTGGTTGGGCATTATTTCTGAGTCCACATTTGCAGATGCGTCTGATATGCTGGACTTGGGAGGTCTCCCTGGTGGTAGACTGAATGAAGCCTTTGCTTAAATACTGGTTAGGAATAAAATGGCAAGTGAATCGCCTTTTTAATGGCCTGGGATAAGGATCCACAAGTCTGCCAACATGTCCTGCCCTACTTGAAATACTAGAGAGAAAGCCACACAGGATTGGTCATAATTATTTAAGCACATATGGTGGGGCTGACCAATGGGGCTGAAATTCTTTTCACGCCCAGTGTGGTCTGAAGGCTGTGATTCTGTCTGACCACTTCCTGCCAGTCTCCATGACTCGTTCTTCCTTCTCCAGGGTCCAGCCTTGGCCTTTGTCAGGGTTGCCTCATCTATTTTCATACTTCAGATAATGACTCTGAAATGGCTTTAATTATCACTCCAGGATCTCAGTATGACTCCAAGCTTCCTTTCCAAAGCTTTCCCAAAAAACTTCTTTTTAAAAAAATATATATTTTATTGATTTTTTTACAGAGAGGAAGGGAGAGGGATAGAGAGTTAGAAACATCGATGAGAGAGATACATCGATCAGCTGCCTCCTGCACATTCCCCACCGGGGTTGTGCCTGCAACCAAGGTACATGCCCTTGACCGGAATTGAACCCGGGACCCTTCAGTCCACAGGCCAATGCTCTATCCACTGAGCCAAACTGGTCAGGGCTCCCCCAAAACTTCTTTATATTTCTTACAAGCTGGACAAACTCAGTGTTCTTGGGTCTGCTTTTGCCTCCTCCATGAAGGAGACTCTGATATAAGGCCCCTATTCCCAAATAGTTTATAGCCTAATATAAGTAGATTAAAAGCATGGACTTTTACTGTCTGAAAAAGATTGGCACACAGGATTATGAGAGTCCAAAAGGAGGGAGCAATTATATACATAGAGAAGGATCAGAAAAATGTTCTTGCAGGAGGGGACGTAGCATGGATCTTGAAGGATGGGTAGGATCCAGAAATGCAGTCATGTAGAGAAGTACATTTAGCAGAACAAAACCCAGAGGTAGAACTAGGTGGGAAGTATATGGAGAAGAGAATGACTCCATTGGCCTGGACATTGGGCAGTGTTGGAAGGGCTGGCAAGAACCCATGAAGAGCCTTGATCTGCAGGCTCACATTAGAATTTTACTCTGCAGGTGACAATTTTAGAACAGAATAGTGGCATTATTAGAACACTTGTTTCAGAATGCTCTGGCACCAGTATATGATATTGGGGTAGGGGGAGAAGAAAGGGAAGGAATTCCTGAGTTCGGTGAGTGGTAGTGGGGATGGAGAGTTAGAATGGACATGAGATAGATTTTTCAGGCCAAGAGAGCGGAAGACCCCAAGTTTGAGCCTGAGTGATTGGGACGCTCAGGATATTATGAACATTGTAGAGAACAGAGAAAGTGGGTTGGTGGGGGCAATGGATTTAGGACGATTTGGGCTGGAAAGCTCTCTGGGAAATTCAGGTAGAGTCTTCCATCTTCCCCTTGTCCAACCTCAATGTTCTGGACTCCCCTTTCAGGTCAGGGTGGTATGGCTGCCTGCCCTACTCCTCCCAGCTAGAACCAGACCCATCTTATTGCCTGAGTTTATCTGACCTGAAGCAGTAAATCCTTGAGACCTGACCCTCTGGGCATAGGTATCCGGGCATCGGTGCTGGTGGGCCAACCCAAAGCTCTAAGGCTAGTCATGAGAACCCTCCTGCCCATCTCCAACCATGTGCTTTGCCTCACAGGGCCAGCTTCTGCTTGTCTCTTTTCCAAACTCATGTCCATTTCTGATGTTCTCCTTCGTAGAGGCCTCCTGACACCCACGGACAGAACCCAGAGGCTGAAAGCTAGTCTGTAACTTCCTGGGTTTTCTGTCTGTCCCACCAACCTAGGGGACACCTTCTGGCTTCTACTCATTGATCAGTTTTAAGACCCATAGTGTTAGCTCAACTCTTACCTTCAAGGACCAGTCTCCAGTGCCTATATCATCCTCAGGGATGGGCCCTGGCCTTCTCCTTACTCCCAGGTGCTATTTCAAGTCCAGCGCTTCATCAGAAACTCCAAGGAGATGTTAGGTGTTCTGCGGACGCACAGCAAACACTGCATCTTGCCTCACCTGTGAACTGATGAAACCAGCTTGCATCCTGCCTCCCAGGTTTTGAAAATTCCTTTGGAGTCTCACCCCTTCTTCTGTCCCTACCTTGGTGGTTCTTCCCCACTGGGCATCTGACCCTCACACTGCACTGGAGGTCTTTGATGTTTCCTGTCTTGGCTGTTTTTCTGCTGGTTGCACTGTGGTTCTGACAGTGCCATCATCCAGCTCCATGGGAGCTTCTTTTGTGTTTAAGGTTCAGGGACTGCAGAAATACACCGAAACTGGGGAGAGAGCTGGGAGCACCCAGAGCTTTTGTGATGTAGTCAAACATCGTCAACACTTGGTTCTCATTCTGAAGACTTCACATAATTAAAACCGTTCCTGGCCAACACCAAATACATTTTGCACATGCTGCTTGAATTACTGTGCAGTCTTACCCTAGCGTGGCTTTCTCAGAGATTAATATTTCACTGAAACGATTCCTCTGGGTAGACTGCAGCCAGCAGCTGTGAAAACTCAACATTTGCTTTATACAATGAAACTTTAGGACAGGGCTGCTTTTCACGTTTCTCAGATATGCTGCTCATTTGGAAAAAAAAAAAAAGCATTCTTGGCAGAGTGCTTGTGGCATGAGCCAAATATCCCCGCTTGAGCTTCTATGTATTCAGCTACAAAGTAATGAGAAAATGTGGTTCAAAATGCCCATTTTAAAAGTCTGGCCCATATAAGTTATAATTACCATTTATTTATTGAGCACCTACTATGTGCTAGGCATCTTACATATGCTGCATCCTCACAAACCTCCTGTGACTGTGCCAGCCCTGGGTCTGTTTGCCTCTGACCCCTGCTCTGCCCTGGAGAGCAGGGGCTGACCTGGAGGCTGCCCCTCTCAGGCTCAGGGGTGCTCTGGCTTCCTGTTGGGTATGGCCAGTGGAGGCACCAGTGGCAGGTGGGGGTAGAGGGAAGGAGGAAGGTAGAGCACATCCTCCCTCTTTCTCTTCATGGAGCACCTCCTCCCATTAGTGACTGCATCTCCATGGCTCCAGCTCCCGCTGTTTGTGTCTTCCATGTTACCTGGTGACCCTGGCTCCTGGGTAACACTGCCCCCTCCCTTTGTTCCTTCAACTGCCTGCTGCTTGTTGTTGCTAATCTGTGGATTACCTCAAGGTCCTATCCTGTACCACCTTACTCCAACGAATTCGTCTTTTTAAAGCCATCCGAATTTGAGATCTTTACACTCTTAATTTTGCCGTCATCGCAGCAATCTGCAAATCTCAGCTTCTCTATCACCGTCAACATGGATTTCTATCTTTATCACTGCAATCAGCTCCCTGCACTACATTCCTTCTTTTGCTAGTACTTGGTGCAGTTTCTGTTTCTCTGCTTAGCCGCTGATGGATGGATTGAGATAGAAATCATAAGCCTTGTTTTACTGACAAGAAAACAGAGGGTCAGTGTTAACTGACTTGCCCGGTCTTAAAATAGGAAATAGTGGCACTTGGGGTTAAGCTCAGGCCTGACCAATGCTGAAGCGTGTGCCCTTTCCCCACAATCAGCCTCTCCGTTTCCTGGTGCCACACAAACCAAGTGTAACTCCTCCTGTTTAATCCCTTCATATTCTGGGAAAAGAAAACTTTCATAATCTCCAAGATTTCCCAAGATGAAATGTTCTCTTTCCTTCAACTGCTCCTCATGAAAATGAAGTTTGAGTTTCTCCTAACATCCTGGTTGAATATTCTAGATGAATGCTTTTTAAACTTAAATGTGAAGGTTATGATTCAGGGTGACGCTGGAGATCATGCACACTTGTTTTTAATTAGACTTTTTTTTAGGGGCGGGGGGGGGGGAGATAGTTTCAGAGTTACATGCATTTACAAGAATTAATATAGAGATCCTATGTTCCATTTAACCCTAATAGTAACATCTTGCAAAACTATAGTACAATATTACAACTGTAATTTGACCTTGATAGAGTCAAGACACAGAACACTTCCTTCATCACAAAGATCTCTCTGTTGCTTTTTTGTAGCTACACTACCTTCCCTTCTAATCTCACTCTTTCCTTAACTCCTCATTTATTATCAAATTAGAAACTACTCATTTGTTCCCATTTCTATAATTTTGACATTTCAAGACTATTCTATAAATGAACTCATACAATATGCGACCTTCTGGGATTGAGTTTTTTCACTCAGAATAATTTTCTAGAGATTCATTCAGATTGTTGCATGTGTTAAATGTATGTTCCTTTTTTTTCTTGCTGAGTAGTGTACCATGGTATGGATGTACCATAGTTTATTTGAATATTCACCCATTGAAAGAAGTTTGAGTTGTTTCCAGTTTTGGGCTATTACAAATAAAGCTGCTATAAATATCTGTGTGGGTTTTATGTGGACATAAACCTTCATTTCTCTGGGACAAATCCCAAAAATGCAATTGCTAGGTTGCATGATAATCTCATATCTAGTTTGTTTTTGTTTTGTTTTGTTTAGAAAATGCCAAACTTTTCCAGAGTAGCTTTTTTTCTTTTCTTTCTTTTTCTTTCTTTCTTTCTTTCTTTTTTTTTTTTGAATTGCTTTTGCACCTTTGTCAAATATCAGTTGGGCATAGTTGTGTGGGCCTACTAGTATGTATGGGTTCTCTGCTCTGTTCCATTGAACTGCCTGTCTATCTCTCTGCAATAACACACAGTCTTGATTAATATAGTTGGTGGTAAGTCTTGAACTTGAGTGGACTAACTTCTTCCACTTTATTCTTCTTCAAATTAGTTCCTTTGCATTTTTATATAAATTTTAGCATAATCTTATCTATAGCTACAAAACAATCTTGCTGGTGTTTTTGTTTGTTTGTTTGTTTGTTTTGTTTTAATTAAATCTTTATTGTTCAGATTAATTTGTTCCTCTTTTTTTTCCCCCCGCGTAACTCCCCTCCTCCCAGTTCCCGCCCCACCCTCCGCCCTCACTCCCCACCCACTGTCCTCATCCATAGGTGCACGATTTTTGTCCAGTCTCTTCCCGCATCTCCCACTCCCCTTTCCCCCCCAAGAATAGTCAGTCCACTCCCTTTCTATGTCCCTGATTCATTATAATCACCAGTTCATTCTGTACATCAGATTATTTATTCACTTGATTCTTAGATTCACTTGATAGATGCATGTTTGTTGTTCATAATTTGTATCTTTACCTTTTTCTTCTTCTTCCTCTTCTTAAAGGATACCTTTCAGCATTTCGTATAATACTGGTTTGGTGGTGATGAACTCCTTTAGCTTTTCCCTTATCTGTGAAGCTCTTTATCTGACCTTCAATTCTGAATGATAGCTTTGCTAGATAAAGTAATCTTGGTTGTAGGTTCTTGGTATTCATCACTTTGAATATTTCTTGCCATTCCCTTCTGGCCTGCAAAGTTTCTGTTGAGAAATCAGCTGACAGTCATATGGGTATTCCCTTGTAGGTAATTGAGTCTCTTTCTCTTGCTGCTTTTAAGATTCTCTCTTTGTCTTTTGCTCTTGGCATTTTAATGATGATGTGTCTTGGTGTGGTCCTCTTTGGATTCCTTTTGTTTGGGGTTCTCTGCGCTTCTTGGACCTGTAAGTCCATTTCTTTCACCAGGTGGGGGAAGTTTTCTGTCATTATTTCTTCAAATAGGTTTTCAATATCTTGCTATCTCTCATCTTCTGGTACCCCTATAATTCTGATGTTGGTGCGTTTGAAACTGTCCCAGAGGCTCCTTACACTATCTTCGTATTTTCGGATTCTTTTTTCATTTTGCTTTTCCGGTTGGGTGTGTTTTGCTTCTTCGCATTTCAAATCTTTGACTTGATTCTTGTGCTCCTCTGGTCTGCTGTTGGGTGTCTGTATAATATTCTTTATTTCAGTCAGTGAATGCTTAATTTCTAGTTGGTTCTTTATCACAACATCGAGGGTCTCATTAGATTTCTTGAGGCTCTCATCAAGTTTATCGGCAGTTTCTAGCAAATTATTGAGAGCCCTCAAAAGTGCGTTTTTTAGCTCTATATCCTCCGTTTCTGTCATGTTTTTTTGTCTCCTCATTTTTTATGCTTTCTTGGTGCACCCCCTTGTGATCTTTGTGCGCAGTCTTGTTCTAGTTAAGCCTTGATTGTTGTAGTTAATACTAGAGGGATTTGACCACCAGGCCGACTGGCTGTGAGAATCAGCTGTGTCTGCAGTGGGAAAACTTCTGTCCTCTGGAGAGGTGCTAATCTAGCCTTTGCCTGAGGCTATCTGGCAAATGGCTCTGTGCAGGGCTTGGGCGGGGCGGGATCAACAGGGCGGGCAGAGAGAGCAGTTATGGCTGCTCTCAGTCCCGTTCCCAGAGGCTTTGCTTCTCAGAACCCCAGCAACCGCTGCAAACCTCGGAGAGAAAGCTGCCCTCACGTTCCGACTGATGCCAGACAATCCTGCTTCTCCCGTTTGAGTCTGAGTCCCTAGAGACTCGCCTGGATCTGGAGCTCAGAGTCTGAGACTCCCTCCTGATTGAAAACGACAACAGCGCCCTCAGCCACCAGCCGGCTCCACGCGCACCTCCATACCTTTGTATTTTCCACACTGCGTGTCCTCTGAGCCTCGGTATGCTGTTCTCTTTCCTTCTAGTTGAAGAATCTCTCCTCAGCCAGCCTTCCTGTGGTTCTGGGTGATGTCCGTTCGTCTTTTAGTTGTATTTTTGAAGTGGTTGTTTGCGGCAGCAATCTCCGGTGTTTACCTATGCCGCCATCTTGGTTTCCTCCCCCTTGCTGGTGTTTTTAACAGAAATGGCACTACACCTGTTTAACTATTTGGGGAGAATATCATCTTTATTATGTTGAGTCTTTAAGTGTGTGGCCATGGTATGTCCCTTCATTTGTTTATATCTTTCATTTCCACAGCATTGTTTTCAGTATTCAAGTTCTCTACATGTTTTGTTATATTTATACTAGAGGCCCGGTGCACAAAATTTGTGTACTGGGGGTGGGGGAAGGAGGGTCCCTCAGCTGGGCCTGTGCCCTTGGGGGATATCTAACTGCCACAAAGGCGGGAGAGGCTCTCGCCACCGCAGCTGCGCTTGCCAGCCATGAGCCTGGCTTCTGGTTGAGCCATGCTCCCCCTGTGGGAGCACATTGACCACCAGGGGGCAACTCTTGCATTGAGCGTCTGCCCCCTGGTGGTCAGTGTGCGTCATAGTGACCGGTCATTCCACTGTTCAATCAATTTGCATATTACCCTTTTATTATATAGGATCTAAGTTTTTTTCCTTTCTTTGTCCTCACCTGAGGATATGTTTATTGATTTTTACAGAGAGAGAGAGGGGGAGGGGGAAGAGAAACATTGATGTGAGAGAGAAACATAGATCAGCTGCATTTCATTTTTTGAGCAATTGTAAATGGTATTATATTTTAAATTTCACTGTGCACATGTTCTTTGCTAGTATACAGAAGTAAACTTGATTTTTGTATGTTTTGATTGTCTCTCCTGTGACCTTACTGAATTTACTTATTAGGGCTTTTTGGTTTGTTTTTGTTTTGGCAGATTCCTTGGGATGTTCTATGTAGACCACCCTGTCATCTGCAAATAGGGACAGTTTTACTTCTTTCTGATCTCTCTCTGATCTATAGCTAAGACATCCTTTTTCTCAGGCTGCTTTCAAGATTTTTCTTCTTTGTTTTTTATTTTCAGGAGTTTAATGAGCTTGTTTGGGATTTGCTCAGCTTCTTGAATCTGTAGGTTTATGTCTCTTGTCAAATTTGGATAATTTACAACCATTATTTCTTTTATTGATTTTTCAGTTCTGCCGATTTTCTCCTTCTCTTCTGGGGATCTGAATGTTATATATATATATGGTCTCATAGATCCCTAAGTCTCTGTTTAAATTTCTTTTTTGGTCTATTTTCACTTTGTTGCCCCACTGAGTAAGTTCTATTGTTCTATCTTCCAGTTTACCAATTCTTTCCTTTGTCCCTTCCGTTCTGCTATTTGAGCCCATTTACTAATTTTAATTTGGTTATTATACTTTTTAATTCTAAAATTTTAATTTTTTTAAATGTCTCCTATTTCTTTACTGGGATTTCTTTTTATTTCCTTGCTGAGGATTCCATGTGTTTTGTTTGTTTGTTTGTTCCCATTTGTTTCAATTCACAATTGCTCATTGAAGTGTTTTTATCATGGCTGTTTTAAGTCTTTGTCAGATAATTCTAACATCTCTGTCATCTTGGTGTTGACATGTATCGACTGGCTTCTCATTACTGCTGCCTGAGAAGCGGACTTCTGGTCCCATCTGTTCTCTACTGACATCGTGTTGGGGCTTGTAACTAGTGGAGGTGATGAAGGATGGGAAAATGTTTGAGAGAAAGAAATAGATGTGTATATATGGATATATACACATAGATATATACATGTGTGTACAATGTACACCTGTATGTTTATGCATATACTCCTCTGTGTATATATATTTCACATATACAGAGAGAAGGGGACAAGAGGAGAAGGAAGGGAGAGACAAAGTTTAAGGTAGTTTATAGCTATATAGCTATAGATATAGATATAGATATATAAACAAAATCTATTTTCTCTTATCTATCTATCATCTATCTATTATCTATCTATCTATCTATCTATCTATCTATCTATCTATCTATTTATCTATCTTTCTATCTGTCTGCCTGTCACTATAGAGAGAGATGGAGATCAGTCAATAAAGGGAAAGTGAAAGAGAGATAAATCATTGATGGAATGGAATCTTATAGGAAGAAGGAGGAAATTATTTGATTAAAAGCACAGGTAAAATCTTCCTTAGAGATGAGAGGGAGAAAGGTCAGGATCGGATGGAACAGGGGGAAATTACAATTCATGGAGGCTGGCCCCAATTTTCTCTGGGAAAATGGAGCACATCAGAGAAGAGGACTGGAAGAAAGAGGTAGAGGTTTGGTACATTTCCTCTTGAAAATGAGAAAGTGCCATGCCAGGGACATGTAGAGTTTCCTAGCAACACAAGGCCTCACTGAGGATATAAGCCAAACATTTGCAATGATGCAAATAAGAATGATTTTTTTTTTTTTTCAGAAGCACTCAGCCTGTGGGCAGGAAAACGGGCAGATGAGGGCTGGAGGGGTCCTGTGCTTAGGCCTGAGGGGTGGGGGGAAGGCAGCAGAAAGGTCCTAGTAA
>NW_005874626.1:0-14908 GCF_000147115.1 Myotis lucifugus
CACTTCATGTACATTAACTCCTCGCCTCCTCAGTAACCCCAGGAGGCAGCCCCGTTATCATCCCCATTTTGCAATGAGGAGGCTGGGCACCGGCAGGTGAAGTTAACGGCTACGGTCCCACAGCTGCCAAGTAGCAAAGCCAAGAGGGCACCCGGTGTGGGCAGTGCCAGACGCTGTATCGGATCTTGTGGCTGCCCCATTTCAAGATAAAGAGAAGCTGGGGCCCAGCGAGATTGCGCCACCTGCCCTGTCACACAGCAGGCGGGCCTGGCCTGGCCGTGTCCACCCACATCCCGGGGCCGGGTAAGCGCTCAGGCTGCTTCTCTGCTGGGGCTCCTCTCCCACATCCAGGCTGGGGGAGCGGGGTTTGCTCTTCTGAGAAGGATACATAGGGGTTGGTGTCTGAGGGTAAACCGTTGAGTTCAAATATGTTGAGGAGGTCATAGAACTGGCCATGGGTGTCCCCGCACACTGTAATCTTCTCTGTCTGGAAGAAAAGAGGCCACCGGAGAGGGAGGGGCCCAGAGAGAGATGTGGGGAGGGGGCAGAGGGGAGGGGAGAGGCAAGAGGTCATGGCAGACCGAGAAGAACCATGCAAAGACACAGGCAGAGGACGCAGACATGGAGAGGGTGGGACAGAGACCGAGAGGCCAGGAGAGGGACATCCAGGGAGACAGACACGGGGTGGAAGGAGAGGGAAGGCAGACCAAGCCAGGTGGGCCTGTGAGTTTCTGAGCTCCGTGGCCCCTCCCCAGCCAGGGAGCCCCACCTGGCCCACCCACACACCGCCCCACAGCGCGCACCTCTTTAAGCGTGGTCTCCACGAGCGTGCTCAGCTTGGAAAGGACCTCTTTGACCTGTACCAGGATCTGGAAGGCAGGGCAGGCTGTGAGTGGGACTGGTGGGCAGTGGGGAGGAACGGGCAGGGGGAGGCCCAGATAACTGGGTGCTTGCTGAGGCCAGAGGTGTCCCCCAAACTGTGACCCAAGTGATCTCTATGGCATTTCAGTATCAAAGTTATTTCACATGAAAATTGAGAGTCTTGGTTTCTCTTAAAATAATCAGCATCATGAAACACATGGATGAGCCCTAGCTGGTTTGGCTCAGTGGATAGAGCGTTGGCCTGCGGACTGAAGGGTCCCGGGTTTGATTCCAGTCAAGGACACATGACAGGGTTGTGGGCTCGATCCCCAGTAGGGGGCGTGCAGGAGGCAGCCGATCAAATGATTCTCTCTCATCATTGATGTTTCTGTCTCTCTCTCCCCTCTCCCTTCCTCTCTGAAATCAATTAAAATATACATTTTTTAAAAAGTAGATGTCCACTCTGGTCAGAACATATCCTATAGAATAAAAGCCCAGCGACCGAACGGTGGAACGACCAGAATGACCAGTCGCTGTGCTGTGCACTGACCACTAGGGGCAGACACTCAACACAGGAGCTGCCCACTGGTGGTCAGTGCGCTGCCACAGTGGGACTGCCGCTCGCTAACCGGGATGAGCGACTGCTCCCGCTGCGAACCTCTGGCTGAGGAGCAGGAACCTGGGTTGCAATTGTTGCCTCCTCGCCCCAGGCTCCTCCTCCTCACTCCCTGCCGCCTCCTTTGGACGCCCACAGGCCGCCCAGCGCCACTGCTGGGCTCGCAGAGCTGACCCGGGAGGCTGGGAGGCGGGTTCATGGCCGCCAAGGGACTGAAGCCTACACCACCACCTCTCAGTGCTATTGTCCCTGGGCCCGGCCCCGACTGGGTCCCCTGGAGAGGCCAGCGCTTCCGCTCCACGGAAGATGCCAGACCAGGGAGCAGCCGCTCAGAGGGCAGGTCCACAGCCGCTCTGCTGACCAGGATGAGCGGCGCTCCCACAGCCGGAGATCCCTGCAGGCCACGCCCCCCACAGGTGCACAAATCCCATGCACCGGGCCTCTAGTAAAATTATAAAAGATCGTCACTCTTGCCCTAATGATGAAAACAAGCCAAATCCCAACAAAAAACAAAACACACACACACAAAAACATCCAAGAGCTGAGGATGCAAAGAAACCTAAATCAATCCAGTTGTAGACAGTGCCAGGCCCTTCCTTGGGGGAGAAGACATGACCGCTTTCATCCTGGTCTCCTCCAGGAGGGCAAGACCGCCACGGCTGGGGGAGGGAGCAGAAGTCCATGCCCGGCGTGGGCTGGTGTGACAGCTGAGAGCCCCAAGGAGCCCCAGCCCCAAAACACCTCTGTTCTCACCCACCAACTCCCTCACTGGCTGTCACAGGAGGCGAGGCGCAGGGCAGCATGGCGGGGACAGACTTCCCGAGGCACAAAAGTGGGGGGCGGGACTGGAAACAGAGGACTCCCCAGCCACCCAAATCTCTGGCAGTGCGCCTGAAAATCAGCACTCTCAGAGAGCCAAAGCTGGAGACTTTACAACATGAAGACATCGCTCGCTGGCATCCCAAGCCCTGCTGAAGGGAGACCCTGCTTCCACTCTGAAACATTTAAAGCCAGTGGTGAACTTAGTCCAACCACAGCTGCCCGACTGCAGGTGAGACGGACAGCCCTCACACCAGCTGCCTGGCAGAAGGAAGTCCTGCCATTTTCTGCTGAGAAGTTTGATCTCAGTCTCTTCTACACAGAATGTCTGGCACACAATAAAAACTGGCATGTGAAGAACAGGCAGCAGAAGCAGACCCAGAGATGACCCAGATGGTGGAATTACCAGACAGAGACTTTAAAATAACTCTGATAAACGTGTTAAAGGGTCTAGTGGAAAAGGGAGACAACACACATGAACATATGGGGCAGAGAGATGGGAACTATTAAAAAAGAACTGAATGGAAATGCTAAAAATAAAAAATAACAATATCAGAAATAGAGAATTCGCAATGCCCAGCATACCCCCAGCTCAGCAAGTGTTCAGCTACTGTGGCCACCCTTCTCTTTGTGGCTGTTTCAGCAGCCAGCACTGTGATGCCACCCTGGGGGCCCAGCCTTGTGCCACACCTCACAGATGCGTTACCTGGTAGGCGCATTTCCGGTGCAATTTCTTCTGGTCCTTGTACCACTGCATGAGCTCCTTCATGAAGGTGATTGTCACCTTGCCGTCCTCAAGCTTGGGCCCGCTGTACTCATCCTCGATAGCTAATGTGTGAGCGAAGGAATGAGTCAGGGGCCACAGCCACTGTGAGGGTGGGAGGGGGGCTGGCTCCCAGGCCTGGGGCAGGCGCAGCTCTGGACCCTCAGGTTAAGATGTGAAGGAGAGAGAGGATTCCACTCCCTGGCAGGTCCCCTCACGGCCTGCTCCTCCCATTTGGGCCAGCTCAGAGGCCCTCTCCCTGACCTCCCTGCCTGTTGTGCCTCTCTCTCTCCTCTGCCTATTTGATTTTGTAGCACTTAACACTATTAATTCGTTTGTTGACTAGTTAATCATCTCTCTCCCCACCAGAACATCAGCTCCATGAGGGCAGTGTCTAGAACAGTGTCTGGCACATAGTAGGTGCTCAGCAGTGATCTGTGGCATGAATGAGTGAATTATCTGAGTGTCTAGAAGACCTAGAGACAAATCCGACACAGGAGGCCCGTGAGGGGTGGGCAGGAGGAGGAGGTGCTCACCCACATCTCCCAAACTGGGGACTCAAAGCCCAAATCCGGACTCTGGACTCCCCAGGAAGGCAGGTGGGGAAGCAACAGACAGCAGCCTGGGGACAGGGGCCGGAGGCCAGCCCTGAGCCCCACCTCCCCACCCCACAGTGTGCACAGGGAATGGAGAGGCCATGCAAGGATGTGGAATGTTCTGGACTGGGTGTGGCTGAGCCTGGGCCTGACTCACTCATGCTCTCGATGTCCAGCGAGTCCACCACGGAGCGCTTGTGCTCGTCGCCCGCGATGGCCCGCTCGAAGGCCTTCTGCTTCACGATCTTGTTGCACTCCTGGTATTTCATTTTGGCATCTTTGTCGTGGGGCTTCACCTTTACCACCTGGGCAGGCAGGGGGTAGAGGAGGGAAGGAAATAAGGGAGAGGGAGGAACGGAGGGAAGAAGGATGGGGAAGGAAGGGAGGGAGGGAGGAAGGGAGGAGGCATCAAGGCTCAGACCAAGGAGGGGGCAGACAGCAGTCAGGAGGTGGGGACGCCACAGCTGCCCACAGTCTGCCCGGCTGTGAATGATGAAGCCAGACCACCCAGGCCGTCATGCACTAGTGGGGCAGCCCTGGACACCTCTCACCTCCAGGCCTAGGTTTCTGCACCCCCAAACTAGACCACACGGGCTGCTGTGAGGGTAAACACAGTAACCCACACGGGTGATGTTAATAAATCTTAGCTCCATCATTAAAATAAAACTGCCCCATCCGAGGTATTGACGGTGACAATAGCAGTAAAGTGGGCCTCGGCCGCTCTGGTTCATGAGTAGGGACACATGCACAGCCAGCACTGAGTGGTATCTGCTCCTTGGGTTGCTGGGAGATGCAGGCAAATGAGTTCCCTCAGTTTCCTCTTCTGAAGGGAGGGGCCACAGACCCAGGCTACCTGGGTTCAAATCCCAGCTCCACCAATCAACCATCAGCGGAGCAACCTTGGACAGCCAGTGTGTCTCTCTGTGGCTCGGTTTCCTCTCCGAGATGGGAGTGGTAGGAGTCACTGCCTCCGAGGGCTGCTGTGAAGACTAAATGAATGAACACTGCGCAGTGTGTGCAGCTGCGCCAGGCCAGGGTCAACCCTGCGTAAACGTCGCTGCTCCTTATGGCCCCTTTCCCAGGCTGCTGTGCCGATTACACCAGCTCATATGTAAAAAGAGCCCATCCCCTCCTTTCTCTCCACCTTGTACCCGGCATCCTCCTAACTCAGAAGCACAGAGGGCTGGATTCTGATCCCTGCTCTGCCACTCGCTTGCTGTGTGACCTTAGGCAAGTGACTCCACCCCCCCCCCCCGCCCCCAAGCTCCTCTGAGCCTCAGGTAGTTATCTGTGCTACTGTCATTGTTAGTAGTGGCCCCACAACGCCTGTGCGGGGTGAGGGGCAGAGAGGGGTGGTGATGCCCCCTGAAGGCCTGGCAGAGTGAGTCAGAAGCCTGTGCCTGAGGGTCAGTGCGGCTCGTCCGCGCTGGGAATGGCTGTGCAGACCAGGCGAGTGGCAGAACGCTGGCTGCGGCTGGCGATGGCTTCCTCCCTGTCTGGACAGGCTCAGGCTAGGGCACCCTGCCAGGCAGCTCCACCTGGGGCACGGGTGCGGTGCAAGGCTCGGGAGGGAGGCAGAACCAGACATCCCCTGGAGTCCTTCCCGGGACGGAGAGGTTGAGTCCACACCCCGGGATAAAGTCCACACCACCACCTGGCCTGGCTCATGAGAAGCCCTTTGTTTGCCCGGCCAGGCCGACCTCCAAGTCCCCACATGCACCATCTCCTCTCACCCCAGGTCCTGTACGGGCCGCCCCGGCCCGGAACTCCTCATCCCCTCCCACCTCTAAGCCCCATCCAGCTCCTCCTCCTCCAGGTCTCCCCTTCCCGTCACTCAGGCTGGGTCAGGCACCCCTCTGGGCTCCCACCAGCCCCTGGACCTCCTGGCCAGCACGAGCACTGCTGGACAGGGGACATCCCCCCCGCACGGTGGCCCGTGAGGCGGGGCTGAGGCTGTGTCCCAGCAGTGAATGAATGCCCCGAGTGAGCAGATGAACCACTCAGCTTACCCCCTGGCCAGTCTCCAGTTCTCAGCGAGCTCACAGTCTGGGGTGGAGGATGGGGACAAACCCTGACAATGGAAGAGGAGGAGGAGCCGTAACAGAAGCAGAAGCAAAAACATGGCTAATTTCCTGACACGTTTTATGTGCCTGACACTGTTGTAAGCAATGAACTTGCTCATCTGCTCAAAGTAGCTCTATGTGGTGTTATCACAATCCCATCTGATGGGTGAGGAAACTGAGGCCCAGAGAGGTGCCACCGACCCAGGAGGCCGGGATTCTGTTCCCTTCCTGTGTAGGCTCCTGACTTGTACCACACATGCTGGGTCATGTTCCCTCCCCTGACCAATGCCACACGTCCCCACAGCACCCTGTATGCCCTCCATGGAGCAGTGTGGGGTCGTGGCCATGAGCGCCCTCTCTGGGGTCAGGCCTTCCAGGGCAAGCAGCCCCACCTCAGGCCTCCCTCAGCTTCTAGAAAGTGGGGAGGGTGCCGGCAGTCCCGTGGAGGGTGGTGTGAGAATTCAACACCAGGCCCATCGCAGGGCCTAGCAGTGAGCCAGGGCTAGTGCCAGGGACTGCAGCTGCTGCTATTACGCGCTACCTGGGGGGGAAAGGAGGGGGGGGGCTGCCAGGCACCTGGGGAAGGCCAGTGCTTCAGACCAGAGGGACGGGGCGGGCTCTGCAGGAGTCGAGGCCGGTTAGGCCAGAACTTAAGGCTGCGCTTTTCTTTAAAATGTGGTACCTGGATCGTCTCAATGCCAGGCTCCTGACTGTGATGTTTATGTAGTGATGTCACTGGGGAACCTGGGAGAAGGGATCTCTCTATTACTTCCTATAACACTCGCAAAATAAAAAGACGTTTTCGGAAAGTGGTATTGCAGCTGGGACTGCTCACAGGCAATTATGCTGGAATCGATGAAATGACAGCACAGCTCGGCAATGCCTAGAAGCCAGGGGCTGCTGTGTTTGGGAACTGGGAGGTTTCTGGGTTTTATGAAGTTGACACAGTGCTCAGCTGTTATGTGACACCCCAGCAGGTCTGAGTGGCACCTGGTCACCACACACACTCCCAAACCTCTAGGCTCACCACGTGGGAGCCATCAAGACCATCAACGGCCTCTCATTAGTTCAGGTCAGATTTTGCCACCAAATGAGTTGCCCAAATTTACTGGAAAAACTGGTTTTCAGAATGGCCTGGGTTTGGAACTGAGGGTGAGAGACTCTAGACCAGCAGCAGGAGCCAGGCCCCAAGGCAAGTGCTCCTGACCTCAGGGGACCTACATGACAACACGTGATGGACATTGTGATTATCTATAATGACACAATGATAAACAGCCCAGAGAGCTACCGCCCGCCCGAGCCGGAGGGAAGCCAGGTTTCTTAGGCAGGCACTGCACGGGACAGTCTTAAGTGTGACACTTGGGTTTTCAGCCCATAGGTTGAGACCCTCTAGTGAATTAATTCAGCCAATACGCCTCTTATAATAATGAGAAGAGAAGAGAAGAGAAGAGAAGAGAAGAGAAGAGAAGAGAAGAGAAGAGAAGAGAAGAGAAGAGAAGAGGAGAGGAGAGGAGACCATCGAGTACACTGCCTGAGCTGAGGGCAAGCACTGCGCCAGGACACTGGTGCCCACGGTGAACAGCCGGTGGTCAGGAGCCTGACTCTGGTACCAGCCTATCACCTCCTGGCTGGGGGGCCTCGGGGAGTGACCTCTCTCCGGGCCTCAGCTTCCTCACCTGTCAATCAGGACAACAGGCCCCAATGCACAGGGTTGCTAAGAAGATGACGCGAGTTATTAGGTATTAGGGTCCCAACGGTGGTGAGCACTGTACTGGGTTTCGGCTCTGACTAGTCCTGTTACTGCCACGTGTCCACACCTTAGGCACAGGCCTGTGTGGGCTTGCAAGGCAGACACACGTTTCCCTGGCCGCACAGACTATGCTGTAAGAACCCAAATGCAAACCGTATTACAAACCCAACCCAACAAATCCCAGAAAGGGGCGAGGAGGGAGTGCAGAAGGAGTCCCCCAGATCCAGCCTGGGCCCACGTGACCCCCTGAGCTCCACCGCAGACAAGAAAGAACCCAGGAAGAGGACCCAATAAAGGGGCAGGGAATCCTGAAGCAAGGGTCCCTGTGGGTGGATGAACTTGGAGATGAGGGAGGCTGGGGTTTGGGGATTCATCATGGATCCATGCAGAGGGGAGCTGATATCTGAGGCGTGGCCTTAGAATGGAAACACCGCCAGCTCCCAGGCCCCTAACGCAGCGCTTCCCATGGGCCTCAGGCTTTCCCCCAACACCCCCAGGAGAAAACGCACCCAGTGCTAAGTGGGGGCAGGTCCCACTCTAACGTACTGATCTCCGTTAATCCTCACAAGGTCACGGAGGCAGCCCCTACTCTTCTCCCCATTTCAAGATGAGGACAGAGGCTGGAGATGAGCCCTCAGAGCTGCACAGCTCAGAGCTGGGCCTCCTGGCAGGGGGCTGGTGCCTCCAGCTGCACCAGTGGCCTGAAGACTCTGACTCCCAGTAAGAAATATGTATTTTATGTCACACCTAACACACATCTAAATTCACATAAATGAAAATTTTTTCACAGAAACATATACACACAAAATTCTCCAAATATTGACCTTTTTTCTTCTTTACTGTATTTGATGAAAGTGGTCTCAAACCATTACACTGACTTCACAGCCTCTAACAGTTACAAGCACAGACTCTGGGTTCAAGTCCCAGCTCTGCCACTTCTCGGCTGGGTGACCCTGGAGGAGGGGCTCCCCCTCTCTAGACCCGTTTCCTTCCTGTAAAATACACTAAACTCATGCAGGCAGAGAGCTCACAACAGAGCCAGGCCCACAGTGAGCACGCAGACGAGGAAACCGAGGTTGCAAAGGGAAGGCCCTCCACCCGAGGGCCCAGGCTGCTGAGGCAGAACCTTGGGCTTGTTTGTTCAACCAAGGTCACGTCTTGGCTCCACCTCCAAGGAGGCCCAGATCTGAGGGGGGCCCTGGGCACACCCTCCATGAGAGTCACACGTCCTAAGACAGCTCCGGAGGGTAGGAGGTAGAGACTGGAGGGGGAGCAGCCCCAGGGCCTGGCCCCTCTGCCTGCACCCAGAGGCTGAAGAAACATGTCAGCATGGAGAAGGGTGACCAGCCTGCAGGCATGAGGGTGGCTGGCCAAGGGTGGGCCAGACCCAGGCCCAGGCCGGCAAGGATCTCAGGCTCACGTGGGGACTCTCCAATGCTTCAGGCAGAGCCCCCACAATAAAGGCAAGTTGATTTGAAAAAGACTGTGACCCCCCCACCCCACCCCATGACATCCACAAGGCTGGGGATGAAGTTCAGACGTGGTACCCACAGGATGGCGGCCCGAACCACCTCAGTCTCACGGAGAATGCAAGGCTAGGGCCCAATCTGGGCCCGAGCCACGGGAAGAACCCCTGCTCCTCACCCCAGGAAAAGCCTCTTTCCTGCAGCCCTGGGAGTGGGGAAGACCTGTGGTCAGATCTCACTTTCAAATGCCCCAGCTCCCGCTCTACGACTCCCCACCCTGACCCGGAGCCCTAGAAAAGCCCTGCCCCCAGCCAACCCCCACTGTCCTTCTGGGTTACTCATTAGTGACCCTCCAGCCCCAATGACCTTTACTCACACCACTTCACAGAGCCCCACAGCCACTCCTCTTGTCACCATGCCCGATGAGGGAGGGCACCAGGGACGGGGAGAGGACTGACTGAGGAATGGCTTGGGCGCCCAAGCTAACAGGGACTCTGTTCTGTTGTTCCTTCCCTCATCCTGGGGGTGTCACCCAGCATCCTCCTCCATTGTGTCCCCGTCTCTAAATTACCCGCTCCCTGCACACCTCTGCCCCCACCCTGACACAGGTGTCCTCTGGCCCGAGGCTTGGTTCAGCTTTCACTGGCCTGAAATCCACCCTCCACCCGAGGCCAGCGGCCAGCAGCCAGGCCGGGCAGTCCGACCAGGATCCCTCCAACGGCAGCCTGTGCCTCTCAGCCCCCCTGGCCGCCCTCCCCACAGCAGAAGCTGCTCAATGTGTGCAGGAGTGAAATGGAAGGAGGGTGTGTGTGCACTGAGGGCAGAGTAAGAATTCAATCCACAAATACTGACTGAGCCGCTGCAGGGCGCACCATCCCAATGAACAGAACAAATGAACCCGACTCTCAGGAAGCTAACTCTCCGAGGCTGGGGAGACGGGGGCTGGCAGGCCCGGCTGCCTGGGTTCAAATCCCAGCGCTGCGATCCTTCCACCGGCTGCATGTTGGTGGGCAGGTGCCTTACCCCTCTGGGCCTTGTCTCCTCTGTACAACAGGGTAAACACAGTTCCCACCCCACAGAACCACAATTCAGTCAGCCAACTGATGTGAAGGCTGCAGAAGGTGCCTGGCATGAAGGCATGTCCCCTGTGGGTCCTTCCGACTATCATTATTCCTATTATCAGAGCAATTACAGCGGGAATGGCAGGTGACCGAGGGGGTCCCGTCCCTCATCACAACGCATCCCCCACTTGCTCTTCCTCTAGAGCACATCACCCCACTCCAGTTCCTCCCAGCTGGATGGATTCTGCTTACATGCTCGCCTCTGAACCATCAGCTTCTCTGAAGAAAGGCTGTGGCTCTCATTCAACAGAGAACAACAATAATCCTACAGCACACGCTCACAGAACACCGACCGTGTTCAAACACCCGAAAAGCAGAAACTCGTTTACTCTTCATGGCAACCCATTGGGGTAGGTCCCACTGCTCTCCCATCTCACAGATGTGGAGAAGAAGGCACAGAGGGCCAGGCAGAGCCGGGATATGAACCCAGGCAGTCGCTCCAGGACAAGGGGCCTTACACCTTTGCTGGATATGTAGATGCTGAGTAACTCGTGAACGGCCTTCTCCCACCTCCCTCTCCAGGCATGCACATCGGCCCTCAGCATCCACCTGGCTCAGGCAGCTGGCCTACTCCCAGAGGCCTACTCCCAGAGGCCTGGCTCACCGTCTCGTAGTCGCGCAGGGCGGCTCGGAACTTGCCCAGTGCCATGTTGCTGGCAGCCCGGCGGTAGTAGCCCTTAATGTACTTCTTGTCCATCTCGATGGCCCGCGTGGCGTCAGCCAGTGCGTAGCCATAGCACTCGGTGCGCAGGTAGGCCAGGCTGCGGTTGCCATAGTAGATGGCATTGCTGGGGCTCAGCTCGATGGCCTGGCTGTAGAACTTGATGGCGTTCTCGTAGTCCTTGGCTGTGGAGACAGAGGAGGAGGAGGCATGAAGCAGGGCCGCTGCCCCAGCAAGAACAGGTCCTAGGCTGGGTACGGGCCCAGTCTCCCCATTTACAGATGGGGAAACTGAGGTCCAGAGCTGAGCTCAGCAACATCTCTTCCGCCTGCCCCTTCCCTGTCCCGACTGTCCCACACTAACACAGGCCTCGTCTCCTCATGACCAAATCTCCAGGACCCAAGGTCATTTCCACACACCCGTCCACCCAACCATGAGTCCTCCAGGCCCCAGGCCAGTGACCTTCTTCCAGGACCTCAGGAGGGTCTCACTGAATCCTCCCCATGGCCCAGAGAGGTCATGCTACTGAGATATAAACCAGCAAACGCGAATATGCCCTGAGCCCCTCGACTGTCCAGCCCTCAAAGCAAGGACACAAGCCCAAACAGGGGGCCTAGGACACGAAGTGGGGAAGGAGAAGGAAGCTACTTGGTCCTCAATAAGAAGGGGACATATCAGCCAAGACCCAAGAAAGTGACAAACCAGACTGAAGAAGCGCATTCCTGACAAAAGGAACAGCAGGTACAAAGGCCCTGGCGGGTGGGGTGGGGGGAGTGAGAGGCTGGAGTGGCTGGGCAGAGTGAGCTGGGTAGGGTGCAGATGAGGGCATGGAGGCTGGCAGGACAGATCCCCAAGGCCATGGCCACAGCCGGATCTGGACATTGATGTTCTGGATATGGACCAACAGGATGTGGCCTGGCCAAGGGTAAAAGATCAATTTTATTTAAAATGAGCTATGGTTGCCCTGACCGGTTTGGCTCAGTGGATAGAGTGTCGGCCTGCAGACTGAAGGGTCCCAGGTTTGATTCCCGTCAAGGGCATGTATCTTGGTTGAGGGCACATCCCCAGTAGGAGGTGTGCAGGGGGCAGCTGATCGATGTTTCTCTACCATCGATGTTTCTCTCTATCCCTCTCCCTTCCTTTCTGCAAAAAAGTCAATAAAATATATTTTAAAAAATAAGTAAACAAAATAAAATAAAATGAGCCATGGCTGTGCCCTGCACTCTACATCTCGACCCGTGGAATCCTCACATCTCCATGGCATAAGCACCATCTGGTGCTCACTTTACAGATGAGTCATTAGGTCTTTTTCAAGGTCAAGCACCCAGTCTATATTAGCAAAGCCAGGCTCAAACCCCTCCCATGAGGCCATTCGCCAGGCAGAAGGCCAAGGCTTGTCAGAACTGGAGGACCATGATGTACTATGGGCCACACAGGGCTCTTGGTACATGAGTCCCTTCACTGAACCCTCGTAACTACCCCGAGGATAACTACATTAGCCCCATTTTCCAGATGAGGGGACTGAGGCTCATTGAGGCAAAGCCCATATTGAGGTCACACCACAAGTGGCAGGCAAGGATTCTGAGCCGGGCCAAGACCCAAATGGCCCCACTCTCACCCTCCACACCTGGAAACCTCTGGGGGAGCCTGGCACAGGGGCAGGAGCAGATACAGGGGCAGGTGGCCTAGGCCCATCCCTGGCTCTGGCTCTTACTGGCTGGGTATCCTTGCACACCTTGAGAGAATCCTCTTAACACCTGGCTTGAAATGGAAATTCCTGCCTTAACTCCCACTTTACTTTTCTCCCGAGTCATCTGATAAACCATTAGATTTTTGTTTGTTTGTTTGCTTATAATCCATCTCCCCAATTTCAAGTTAAGCCCTATGAAGGCAAGGGCCTTGTTTGTCTTACTTTTTAAAAATATATTTTATTGATATTTTACAGAGAGGAAGGGAGAGGGATAGAGAGTTAGGAACATCGATGAGAGAGAAACATCGATCAGCTGCCTCCTGCACACCCCCTACTGGGGATGTGCCCGCAACCCAGGTACATGCCCTTGACCGGAATCGAACCTGGGACCCTTCAGTCTGCAGGCCGACGCTCTATCCACTGAGCCAAACCGGTCAGGGCGTCTTACTTCTTTTTGAGTTGTCGTTGCCCTGTCTAAGGATAGAGCGCCCCTCAGTCCTGCCCTCCCTGGGCTCATAGTCCAGTGGGGACTGGGGTGGGGACAATACACAGATCCATCCTCATAATGTGATAATCGAGTGCTGAGGGCTGGGAAGCCAGAGGGGATGTCAAGCTGAGACCTGTAGGGTGAGAAAGAGTGAGTCAGGTAAAGAAATAGAATGGAATAGGGCTCCAAACTCCATAGATTGTTCTAGAAGGGAGGGAGGGAGGGAGAGAGGGAGGGTGGCAAACCAACACTAGTGAAAGAAGAAAGCAGGTCCTAGGGAGATGGCCAGGAACGATATAACAATGACTCCTTTTGCAGGCGAACACCTGGCAATCTTTTAATGCTTGATGTCCCCTCCTTCAGGAAGCCCGCCTTGATACCCCTCCAGGCTCACCTATCCCAGCCCTGCGCACTCCATTCTGGATTGTCACTGTTAAGTGATGAATGTGTCCCCCCAGAGCTGTGAGCCCTGGTGGGCAGGCCCAGGACTTCCCAGAAACAAGCAAGGGCAGAACCGACCCTCCCTGGAACGCCAGTGCCTTCCAAGACTCCTTCCGGCTCCCTGGCGGGGTTCCAGAGGCTGACTGGCCAGCTCTCTTGTCGGGTGAGGTGTTACCTGAAGACCGCCTGGCATGGGGCAGAAAGCCTGGGGTCTGAGACTCTGGCATCCAGCTCTGCAGGTCCCAGCCATGAGACCTCGGGCGTAGAGCCTCTCCTCTCTGAGCCTCAGTGTGATGATCTGAAATGTGGAGTCACAAACAAGCCTGCCTCGGGGGGTGGTTGGCTAAATGAACTCATGTATGAACTCATGTATGAAATGTGCGACAGCAGATACTTGTAAAAGAAGCAAATGAATGACTAAGCGAAGGGAAGGAGAATGGAGCAGAGGAAATGGGAGGGGCCCCTACTCCACACATCTGCCCAAAGACACCACCATAGCCCGGGCCTGCTCTGTGTTGAATCTGAGTGCATTCCATCATCCAACAGTCCCCCGTGTAGAGATGAGGAGACGGAGGCACAGAGAGGAAGAGGAAGAAATAAGATTTGGGGGCTGATGAGGCCCAGGGAGAAGGGAAGGGAGCTGAACACCAGCGGGGACAGGGCTCTGCCAGGGCCTCCGGAATGGCCTGAGCTCACAGAGGAGCCAGCCTTGCTGGGGGAAAGGTGGGCGTGGGCGGGGAGTCCCTGGGGTCCCTCTTCACCCTGCAGGGGCCAGGGCGGTCAGGGTGAAACCTGTGGGAGCCCAGCACGTGGCGAGGAAGGGGCATATCCGGGCTCGGCTGCTCACACGCTCCACCTTGGCACGTGGTTTCACTTCTGAGCCTCAGCTTCCTCTATAAGACAAGCCGGGCTGCTCCCACCTGCCGCCGGGGCTCCCGGGAGGACTGACACAGCGGTGTACCTGGCCACCACAGGCGCTCAATTAGGGGAGCTGTAATTATTCTTTTTATTGTCATCCCAGAGGCCAGGGCTCTGTGCCTGCTGCTGCCTGCCATACAGGAGGGGCGTTCTCCACGCCAGCTCACCCCCAGGACCTCTGGCTGCCCGCCCAGCCCAGGGCTCCTGACAACCTAGGTCCCAGGTCCTGAGGGGCAAGGGGCACCTCCCAATTGCTTCCTATTTTCCAGAATTCTTACTCTGCCTCAGCATCAACCCCCAGACTTGCTGCTCCTCCCAAGCCCCATGTCAGGGATAACACCACCTTCCACGTCACCCCCAGCGGCAGACTGGGCTTTGTCCCGGACACCTCCTGACCCTCAGCCCAGGGGTCCTCAAACTTTTTAAACAGGGGGCCAGTTCACTGTCCCTCAGACGTTGGAGGGCCGGACTATAGTTTAAAAAAAAAACTATGAACAAATTCCTATGCACACTGCACATATCTTATTTTGAAGTAAAAAAACAAAACGGGAACAAATACAATATTTGTATTTGCATGTGTGCCGCGGGCCGTAGTTTGAGGACCCCTGCCTCAGCCCCTGAAGCCAGGCAGCACACCATGCTCCGTCAAATCAGCC
>NW_005874627.1:0-14889 GCF_000147115.1 Myotis lucifugus
CAGCCTGGGTGAGGGGCTGATTGCTGTTTGCAGGCTGGCCAAGCCCCCAGTGGGAACCCTCACCCCATGAGGGTGTGGCCATCCTGGGTGAGGGTCTGATGGCTGTTTGAAGGCTGGCCATGGCCCCCAGCCACCCAAGCTCCCAGTGGAGGCTGGCTGGAAGCTGGTATCTGGGATTTATTTATCTTCTATAATTGAAACTTTGTTGGCTTGAGTGGAGGCTACAGCTGGCCAGGGCAGGAGGGAAGCTTGGCTTCCTCCATCACGGGGGCAACCAAGCCTCCTGCTTGCTTCAGCTCCTTGGCTCCTGGCCGCCATCTTGCTTGGGTTAATTTGTATATAGTCGCTCTGATTGGCTGGTGGGGGTGGCTTGTGGCGTAGTGGAGGTGTGGTCAATTTGCATATTTCTCTTTTATTAGATTAGATGTTCCATTACAAAGACAAAAGCCCAGTAGAAATTTACCTTACCTGCCATTTTCACAAGAAACTAAATGACTATCAATCACAAGGGACCCGGTTCTCAAGAACATGCTTTCTGAAGATTAAACACACACACACACACACACACACACACACAAACCAAAAAAAAAAAAACCCAAGAGAATGAACTCTGAAACCAAGGTGACGTCATTACCTATGGCACTGCTCCAAGTGCTTTATAGAATGAATCCTAAGCAGTGCCTCTGGGAGTTAGCACCTATCATTTCCATTTTTATTTATTTATTTAATTTTTTTATTGATTTCAAGGAGGAAGGGAGAAGGAGAGAGATTAGAACATCAATGATGAGAGAGAATCATGGATAGGCTGCTTCCTGCATGCCCCCTCCTCGGGATCAAGCCGGTAACCTAGGCATGTGCCCTGACTGGGAACCGAACCGTGACCTCCTGGTTCATAGGTCGACTCTCAACCACTGAGCCACACCGACCAGGCTACCATTTTCATTTTTATGATGAGGATGCTGATCACAGAGCTGGGGACTGTGTTGTCCAAGCTGTACAGCCAGTGAGCTGCAGAGCCTCCCAGCAGAGCACTTCCCTGGGACTAAGATGCTGAGCATAAACCAGTGAGCCCTTTGCCCATGTGGCCTATCTGAGGATGATCATTTCACAGCTGAAGAAATGAGAGTACTCCAGAACTCCTCGTACTGACATGTTTTCCAGGTAAGTAACTGAAGAGAGAGAATAAATAATTTGATTGGGAGATTCCAGTGAATATTGACACTATCCTTAGGGTTCAAACCAAATTCATATAACATATTAAATATGTGACTCTGATAAGGTTAAGACCTGAGCCTGTATTTCCTCATACATAATAATAAAATATTAATAGGATTTCTATTTTATAGTGTATAGCATATTTAATGTAATGTGTGTATTACACATGCATATATGTAATAACTAGAGGCCCAGTGCACAAAATTCATGCATGGGGGGGTCCTTCAGCCTGGCCTGCACCCTCTCCAATCCGGGACCCCTTGGGGGATGTCCAACTGCCTCTTGCAATCCAGGACCACTGGCTCCTAACCGCTTGCCTGCCTGTTTGCCTGATGGCCCCTAATTGCTCCCCTGCTGGCCTGATCGCCCTGCATCCAGGACCCAGGATTCCTTCCTCCGGGTGGTCACAGGAACCCAGGACCTGGGCCAGCTTTGCCTAGGCTGGCCACAGCCACAGGTGTCAGGACTACAGAGTGGGCGGCTTGTCCCTCTCCTGGGACAGGCTGCAGGCGCAGGCATAGCTACTGGCACCTGAGACCACAGGGCATGGGGCTTGTCCCTCTCCTGGGCCACAGCCTGGCTGGTCCCCATCCCTCTCTCATGAGCTCATTTGTGCCTGGCTGGTCCCCATTCCTCTCTCCCCTGTGTTGAGTTTCTGAGCTGTTACAGTGTGATGGCATGAGGATATGACAACCATTTGCATGTTAGCTCTTTATTATATAGGATGTACACATGTATATTACAGACACAGGAGGAAACTAGCTCGGGCCATCCGGTCCACTGGCTAGGTGCCTCCCATTACTGAATTAACTTTTAACCAACCATGCTGATGCTTCTCAAGAGCATGTTAAATCAGACTAATGCCTCCACGAACATTGATCTAGTCAGAACAAGATTTGTACAGATGGACACAATATAAGCAACCACTGCAAACACTTTAGTGCACCGTCACCACATTTGACCTCATCAAGATCAGCCTTTCCTCCATTCTGTGGTGAGGCTGCTGTTCCATCTCTTCTGTACCCACCATCTGTCCATTACAGTCATCCCTTTGGATCAGAAAACAAAATAAAATTATCGTGAAAATGTCCCTGAGAAACCTGGACTGGGGAAAGGGAATTAAAGGCCAAATTATTGTGTCCACAACAAGGAAATTTTAAACAAGGAATTCTAATAGAGAGTGAGAAGGTGCCATTGGAGAAGGCACACTGAGCTCATGATGTGTATGTGGAAATTGCAGGGGGATAGGGAACGTGACTTTTGCTGAGTCAATGTTTAAAAAATGGTTTTCCAAAAGCGATAAATGGCTCTTGTGAAATTCAAGAAAAGTTTCCCTTTGAGGTTCACATACATGTTTTTTTTTAATCTTTGGATATGATGCTTGTTGTAAAACATTAAATCCTCCTTTACACTATTTTTATTATTTTTTTATATAAATTTTTTATTTCAGAGAAGAAGAGAGAGATGGAAACATCAATGATGAGAGAGAATCATGAATTGATTGGCTGCCTCCTGCACGCCCCCTACTGGGGATCAAGCCTGCAACCCGGGCATGTGCCCTGACCAGGAATTGAACCATGACCTCCTGGTTCATAGCTCAATACTCAACCACTGAGCCACGCAGCCTGGGCTATTAGATTTTTGTTTGCCGGAAAACTCAGATAATAATGTTTGTAGATAATTTTTTTAAGAGTCTGAGGCCAAAACCTTATGAGCACAGTCTTCAGACACCAGGGGGGTCAGTGCCCCCATTTTGGGGTCAAGAAGCCAAGCCTGGTGCTCACAACTCATGATAACTTTAACATCGAGACACTTCGATATTATTTGTGAATTGATCATCTGAAAAATATATATCCCCACAGATTAAACATAATGAGGAAAATATCAAAATTAACATTTTCATGGTGACATTTGAAAGAAATACTAAAATATGCGAATTTAACATTGACTAAATTATTTTAAATATCAAGTGCACGCTTAGCTCATTTTTTCCTCATATGGAAAGATGAGTTTATATTTAGAATTCTAATTTCCTGAATTTAGAATTCTATAAACTTCCTGTTACACATGTGTAAAAGTATTGTGAAGAAATTAAGAAAAACAATTTAAGATGTCTTAACTTGTATAAATTGTTTTTTTAAAAAAAAAATACATGAGTCAATACTCCAAAAGGAAAAGTAAAATTAACAATTTACACTAAAAATGAGCTTGGTGCTAATTAAAATGCCATCAAATTTCCTTCTAAATTAAGTACTACCATCGTATTTAATCTTATAAATATGAGCTTTACTTCATCTAAAGCGCCTGAAGTTTTAGTTTTGATGTAATTTTGATAAAAATGGTGTGTGTTGGGCAGAGCTCGATATCTGAAACGTTTAGCATCCATTATTGTTCTTGTCTTTCCACCCCCATGGCTTCTGCCCACAGGAGTTTGTGTGTGAGTTTGTAGATAAGACAGAGACTTAATTAAGATCTGACTGAAGGTTGGAAAACAAAAATATTGTCCCTCCATCTAATTCCTGTTTCCTGAGTCTCCTGTGATCTAGTGAACAGTAATTTGCGCTTACCTACGAGATATCCACACCTTCTGGCGTTGGCTTGGTCACCGTCTTCAGTCCCACTCCTGACAGTCCCACAGCTTGAGTCCATCCCCTGGAATGTTCCGGAAGCCTGATTTCCTTCCTCTGATTAGAACCTGTTACCCCTCATCGCGGTGACCAGCCCAGCGTGGGCAAGGCGCCCATTTGATCGAAGGAGACGTGAGGGGAAGCACGTCTGACTTCACGTTGCATCCTGGTTATTGAAATATTAGCCTGTCTAAAGCTAATTACACCTGTCTGGTGTAACAGAGACAAAGAAATGCGTTTCAGAATCAGAATGTAATGGCCGCGGCTATGGAGGCAATGCCATGTCCGCCAACGTGGCATCAGGCAATTAAATCTGCTCTGTTACACCCCAGGCGTGGCACCAACACGGGGACATTAGAAAGAACTTGGCCTTGGAGACGTGTTTCAAACAGAGCAAACCAAATACTGCGTATTCTCATGCCTGTCTGCTAAATACTCTTTCAATTACACTTACCTGGTGTAAATGAATACCTCCTACTATAAAACAGAATCTCAGCACTCATTTAGTTTGAAGGATACTCTACTCCATTGACATTTAAAAACAAAACACAACACACAACACACTTAAATCTATTTACAATGAAAAAATCTGAGGCAAGGCAGACAGACCATCAGACCATCCGAGGCCGCGGGCCTTGAGCCTCCGCCCGGAGGGCAGCCTTTGCATGCAGAACACAGCGCAGGGCACCAGGCGGCCCAGCAGTCTGCCTCCTAGCGATGCTGTCGAGTCTGCAGTAAGACAACTGTGGCCCTGTAGGTGGGCTCTTCAGCTATTGAGCCACGTGGGACAACTGGTCCAGCCTATTCCATCATTTCATTTGACGTGTGTGGGAGCCCTGATCAGAGCATGCCAGATGTTCAAGGTCAATTTGCACACGCGTGTGCAGAGGCAATGACACGGCAGTTTTCCTGTGTGCAGTTCGCGGCACCTCTCTGTAACCCACACACCGAGGTCACCATTTGGCAAGGAGCCTGTTCTGTCTAAGTTGGTATAATGTGTGTTACTGATGGATGGCTGCGTTGTTCGGCTACTTTGAACAACTGTTTTGTCTAACTGTTTTGTCCTGTGGCAGCAATGGCCATGGTCTGCGGTAACGTCTCTCTGATATGCCTACGACTTCCCATATCTTCTTCCGATGCCCCATGTCCACGGAGGTCCAGCCCCTTGCAGGGGAGCGGAGACCCCACAACATGCATCCAAAAAAACCTTTCCTTTGGTAGCTAAAAGCTGGCCTTTTCTAACGTTTTTTTTTTTTCTTTCTTTTTTCCAAATACTTTTTAAAATGTATTTTATTGATTTTTGACAGAGAGGATGGGAGAGGGATAGAGAATTAGAAACATCGATGAGAGAGAAACATCAATCAGCTGCCTCCTGCACACCCACTACTGGGGATGTGCCTGCAACCAAGGTACATGCCCTTGACAGGAATTGAACCTGGGACCCTTCAGTCTGCAGGCCGACACTCTATCCACTGAGCCAAACCAGCTAGGGCCCAAATACTTTTTATTATTGATTTCAGAGAGGAAGGGAGAGGGAGAGAGAGATAGAAACATCAATGATGAGAGAGAATCATGGATCGGCTGCCTCCTGCATGATCCCTACTGGGGATGGAGCCCGAAACTCGGGCATGAGCCCTTGACTGGAATTGAACCCAGGACCCTTCAGTCCACAGGCCGACGCTCTATCCACTGAGCCAAACCAGCCAGGGCCTTTTCTAATTTCTTAACGCCGTGATAGAACAGGAACAGATGATTCATTCCTGCCCAAGCTGTGTCAGCTTAGGGGTGGACCACAGGAGGAGATGAAGGTCTACACATGCAGCTTAAATTTATACACAAGAGTCTGCTAGCTCTAACTCTCTTGGCCAGCCCACTTCTTTCTTGGCAGTGCTCATCATCACCTTCCTAACAGAGCAAACCAGACACTACATGGTCTCCATCCTTTCTGTTAAAAGAAATCCAAGTACTTGAATGGGAGTCTAGAGGAGTTAACCTCGCTTGACGATAGCACTTAGTTACAACTTGCTTTTTCAGCGTTTCCATCAAAAGCAAAACCGGACATTCTGCCATGTTGGCCCCTGAGCAGTTCTGCTTCCTAACCCCAGTGGCTGGCTGTGCTGAGCCACCCGTGCCCATGGCAATCCGGACCCAGGTCAGCGTGGAGACGAGCAGCAAGGCCCGGTTCACGCTAAGGAGAGTGGGAATGGTGTGGACTGTCTTCTCCATGAGGCGAGCCGTATGCTCCTCCCAACCTCCTGCTTGCCTGCTTGTTTCTGGTGATTGTGTGGAAGCGTGAGGTCTCCTGTCTGAGGAATGGAGACCAGTGGGATGCATGGGCCCTGGGCCCGGGGAGCAGCCCCCCCGCCCGGAACCCAGGAATAGTTTTCTGAATGGAAAACCGCACGGAGGGCAGTACCGGACTGAAGGCCCACCTCTCGGTCCCTGAGTCACTCTCCCTCCTGCAGGAGCTGATGGCAGTGGGCGTCACGGGTCGGGGAGGCCCGCACGCCATCTGTTCTCTCTGGCCGTCACCACAGCAGCCGGAATTGCTTTGCACATTTTTCAAAACACGCCACAACGCTCCTGTTCTAGCTTACACCCCAAGCTGCCTCCGTCTGGAATCAGGCCGCGCCCCTCTGTCCCTTCAGGGCAGCACCACACATGCAGCAGCAAGCGCCACGCTTATTCTGTAACTATCGCTCACCAAATATCTGGAAAACATCAGAGTTGATTCTGTGAAAAATCAGCCATGAATTCTTTGCTCAGTGGGTGCAGAGAAATTGGGGGCTCTGTGGCATGATATGGGAGGAAGTGTCACACAGGCTATTGGAGTGAGCGTGTACCCGCTGGCAATGCACAAAATAATTTACTGTAAGAGGAAAGATGGGTAAATGTCTTCTTCACTGAAACAGAGGATTTGGGTCGCCACGAAGCGTTATTATGTGACTGAAAAGGCAGGTGCAGGCTCATAGCCAGGCTACATAAGATGCAGCTACAGCCGAACCGGTTTGGCTCAGTGGATAGAGCATCGGCTTGTGGACTGAAGGGTCCCAGGTTCGATTCTGGTCAGGGGCATGTACCTTGGTTTCGGGCACATCCCTACTGGGGGGTGTGCAGGAGGCAGCTGATCGATGTTTCTAACTCTCTATCTCTCTCCCTTCTTTGTAAAAATTCAATAAAATATATTTTTAAAAAAAGATGCAGCTACAGATCAACGATAAACGCTCAGAGAACTCAACACGGGGGGGGAGGGGGAAGCAAAACTGTCAGTCGGACATCCCTCTCATAATGCTGGACTGCTGGCTCCTAATCGCTCACCTGCCTGCCTGCCTGGTCACCCCTAACTGCCCCCCCTCTGCCGGCCTGATTGCCCCTTACTGCCTCTGTGTGCCGGCCTGATTACCCCTAACTGCCCCTTACTGTGAGCCAGGTCTCCCCCAACTGCCCCCTCCCTGCCAGTCTGGTCACTCCTAACTGCCCCCACGCTGACCTGGTCACCCCTTACTGCCCCCCTGCCAGCTTGGTCGCTCCCAACTACCCTCCCCTGCTGGCCTGGTCACCACCAACTGCCCCCTCCCTGTGCTGGCCTAGTTGCCCCTCACTGCCCCCCCTGCCAGCCTAATCACCCCCAACTGCCCCCCCTGCCAGCCTGGTCACCCCCAACTACTCCTCCTGCTGGCCTGGTCATCCCTCACTGACCCCCCTGCCAGCCTGATCACCCCACACAGCCTGCTGTTCAGTTGTTTGGTCGTTCCTCACTAACCCCCCTGCCGACCTGGTTGTAGGCAGCCATCTTGTGAGGGTGTGAGGGTTAATTTGCATATTACATCTTTATTATATAGAATGATGAACTAGGTTGGCCCTTTCTCCGGTCATGAACTCCAACTCCAACAGGAACCTGGCACTGTCCCTCTGCCTTGCATTCACCCGTCACTCAATTCCAGGATCCAGGGCCCCGGGGCCTGCGGGGCGGGGCCGGGGGCTCCTAGCGCCTCCTTGCACACAGTGTGTCTGGCAAACTGCAGGGTTTCTGTGCGGTGTGTGCTGCCTCTGCTGTCACAGACTGTCCATGCCCATAGTTACTTAGTCTGCGGGTTCGCTCCCAGCTCTCCCGCGCAGGTTCACACAGGCCTAAGGCAGGTAAATCGTCTGTTCTCTTGCGCATCCTCCCTGCTATCCCGGCCTACGAGATGGTTTCTTTTACTGAGCGAAATAAGCCAGTCAGAGAGAGATAAGCGTCACATGACTTCATGCATCTGTGGGATCTAATGGACCAAATAAACTGATGATCAAAAATAGACCTAGAGTCACGGAAGCATGAGCAGACGGTTGAACCTCAAGGGAAGGCAGGGGAGGGTTGATGGGGGAGAAGAGATCAACCCATGAACTCGGATGGGTGTGTGCATAACCCCTGGACACAGACAACGGGGTGGCGAAGGCCTGGGGGGAGGGGGGGCAGGCTGGGAGGGGTCAATAAGGGAAAAAGGGGACGTATGTAATACTTTCAACAACAACAATATATATATCTATCTATATATATCTATATATATCTATATATAGATATATATATAGATATATATATATATATTTTACTTTTTTTACAAAAGCAGTGAGGTGCACTCTGTGTGGTGAAGCTCTGTGGCTGTTAATATGTGCTTCGTGCGCGTGGCCTCTCTCAGAGTTTCTAACAGGTTAGTGCCCAGTGCCCCAAGCACCCCCTGCTTTTCCCTGTTCCCCTCCCGCCTGGACGCGTGGCACCCACCCCCCTTTCCGCTGTCTCTGAGCTTGTGGCATGGCCGGAATCGCCCGGCCTTTCAGGAGGGCCCTGTCTTAGCAAAACCCATTCAGGACTCATCTGCGCTCTGGCATGGCTTGTGGGCTCGTCTGCCTCAGTGCCGGGCACTGTCCCAGGCATGGGGGTACCTGGCATTTTGGCCGGTGGTGGTGGGGTAGTGGTGGTTTTCATTTGTTTGGTCTCATCCAGCTCCTTACTGAGGGCGTCTCGGCCTCTTCCAGGCTGGGGGTTGGGAATAGAGCCACTGGGAACATCCCATGCATCGTGTCGTGTTGACATGTTTTTCAATTCAGTTAGTGAACACCCAGAGAGCCGGGTCCTGGACTGTGTGAGACTGGGCTGGGCTTGGGCAGAAACTGCTCCGTTCTGCGCCCGCCTGCAGGGAAGGGACTCCATGCTCCGCGGCCTTGAGCCATGGGGAGTGTGCTTTGCTTTTGTCTTGTTTCATAGCCATTTTTAAAAAATATTTTTATTGATTTCAGAGAGGAAGGGAGAGGCAGAGAGAGAGAGAGAAACATCAATGAGGAGAGAGAATCATGGGTCAGCTGCCTCCTGCACGACCCACACTGGGGATCGAGCCTGCAACCCGGGCATGTGCTCTGACGGGGAATGGAACTGTGACCTCCTGGCTCATCGGTTGACGCTCAACCACTAAGCCACACCTGCCAGGCTTCATAGCCATTTTATTTTATTATTATTTTTTAAAAATATATTTTTATTGATTTCAGAGAGGAAGGGAGAGAGAAACATCAATGATGAGAGAGAATCATTGACTGGCTGCCTCCTGCACGCCCCCTACTGGGGATCAGCCAACAACCCAGGCATGTGCCCTGACTCAGAATTGAACCAGGGACCCTACAATCCTCAGGCCTATGCGCTATCCACTGAGCACACCAGCCAGAGCTCCATAGCTGTTTTAATAGGGAGGCAGACATATCTCGTTGTTGTTTTACTCTCCCACCACGTAATAAAAATGATGTGGAGCACATTTTCATATGCTTGCTTACCATTTTCATGTGTTTCTCAAAGTTTCTGTTCATATTTTTTGCCCATTTTTAATAGGCTTGTTTGTTCTCCTATTACTGAGGTTTAAGTGTTCATTATACATTGCAAATGCAGTTGTGTGTTTTTTTTAAAATTTGTGTGTTCTGCCAATATTTTCTTCATATCTGTGTCTGACCCTTTGTTCTTTCGATGGGCATAATTTCAGTAGCATCTAACTTTGTCTTTCAGGACTTTGACAGAGTACCATGTGAAGGTTTTGGTGTGGTTTTATGTTGCTGTTGTTTGTTTGTGGGTTTATTTTTTATTTTTATTTTATTTTTGTCTGTTTGTTTTTTTTGCTGGATGTTCTTTGGATTCTGAAAGCTAAATTTGACCACTTCAGAGAATTCCATGTGTATCCGCTCACTCTTTAAAATCATTTTCTCCTTTCTATTTTGCCAGCTTTATCTATCTGGTAATGGAACTTCTACTACACAATTCCTGTAATTGCTTAGAGTAACCCTCGGAGCTTAGAATGTTTTCACTCTTTCTCTTCTACGTGGTGGAAGGTGGGTTTACTCTCCTCTCGGGGCATCTGCCGTCTTTGCATCGCCGTCTCCTACCTGTGAACGGAAGATCTGCTTTCCATTCTGCAGTCAGCACTGAGTCCCGTCTCCTCTGCTCATAGGCATCGCCATTTCTCCCCACTCCCTTTCAACTGTACATTCGCTTTTCATGTGGGATTGATGCTTAGCTCAAGGGAACTGCTGTCTTAGTCACCTTTGAAAGGAGGTGAGATGTTTATTTGAAACTGTATTTTGATTGCATTTCAAAAAGAAACTGCTGGCAACTTTGATCAAAAGGACACAGAAGTACTCCAGCGTTTTTACAGCTTTCTCTTTGCTGTGATTGGCACTTTGGATTTCATGGGCTAGACACCACTGGGGTGGGTATCTCTTGTTTCAGGACCGCCTTTGAGTAACTTTTATTTACTTCATTTATGTTCTTGATCAATATGCCCTCTTTATAATGTGATTGGTGTAAAATATTTAGCTTGCGTTTGGATATGCTAAAAATAATTTCCTTTCTGATCAACAAGGTTGCTTATCACCTTTAAAAAATGTGCATGCTGGCCCGGCCAGCATGGCTCAGTGATTGAGCGTCGACCTAGGAACCAGGAAGTCACGGTTCGATTCCCGGTCAGGACACATGCCCAGGTTGTGGGCTTGATTCCCAGTGTGGGGCGTGCAGAAGGCAGCCGATCTATGATTCTCTCTCAACATTGGTGTTTCTCTCTCTCTCCCTCTCCTTTCCTCTTTGAAATCAATAAAAATATGCTTTTAAAAAAAATAAAATAAATATGCATGCTTGTAGTTAAGCAGGAGGAGGCTCCATGGATGGGCCACCTTCATGATGAAAATACAACCATCTCCCAATATGTTCAATATCGCAAACACTCGAGTAGGAAATGATCAATTCATTTGTCACTTTATGGGTACAACAGTTGTAGGAATATGATGAAAAAAGAGATTTTTAATTAAATTTAAATGACTTTTTCTTTGAGACATTTTATTACCACATTCTAAACTGTTCATTTTGTGTTTAGAGATGAGCACCATTTTTCATTAGTTAAATCTGTTTATTTTTTAATTGCTTTGTGGGCAGACTTACTGAAACACTGCCAAGCCAGGCACTATTTTAAAATGTGCAATAATATCTGACACATGTGGGGCATTTATCGACTTAGAAAAATAACTCTGATAAAAATTTGACTACAGATATTGACGGAATGAACAGGATGATCTTTTACAATATTGTCATATCTATACTTTTTAACCATAAAAGATGCTCTGTTCTTCATTATTATTGTGCTCTAGTCAAACTTTTCGCAATCTTTGAGCAGGAATTAGGAGTAACCCACAGTGAGATGCAAATATTGGCCCCCCAGAGCCTGTGTTAATGTGAGAAGCCTGCTCCACTGTGGCCACCAATTCAATGTGGACATCTCCAAAGTGGCCAATAGGATGGGCTTCCTTCAGGTCTACATTTGGGGACGATTACCGACATTTACAGCTTTAGCCAGAGAGAGCATCAGAGTCCTGGGAATGCTGCCATAAGAACATCAGTTCATCTGTTTCATAGAATCCGGAAGTGAGACTAGTCCCGTGGTTGGCAAACCGCGGCTCGCGAGCCACATGTGGCTCTTTGGCCCCTTGAGTGTGGCTCTTCCACAAAATACCACGTGCGGGTGTGCACGTACAATGCAAAGTTGACTTAAAACTTTAAGTAAAGTTTATTAAGTTAATTTTAGGGAACGTTGTGGAGTGAAAGAAGATGTAGTGTGGAGGATTGAGAAAGGTATGTTGAGATGGTTTGGACATATAGAGAGGATGAATGAAAGGAGATAGATGAAACAAGTATACAAGACGCGTGTGGATGGGAGAGTTGGAAGGGGTCGACCTCAGCGAACGTACCTCAATCAGATTGAGGGCGTTTTTAGCAAAGGCCAGCTTAGGAATAGCCGAATTAAGTTAATAACAATATACCTACCTATATAGTTTAAGTTAAAAAAAAACTTGGCTTTCAAAAGAAATTTCAATCGTTGTACTGTTGATATTTGGCTCTGTTGACTAATGAGTTTGCCAACCACTGGGCTCGTCCATCATCTTTAATTGTGAAGATTCCCTATCCAAGAACACCAACAACCTGTTTTGAATTGTTCTGGAATGGAGAAAAATATCTAAAAGTGGGAAAACACAGAAGCAGATCCAACTTCAGAAAGAAAAATAAATTATTAGTAATTTGCCAAAGTTCAAGAGAATTTTGTAGTATTATGTGTTAAGGTTTCCTTAAGCAATCAAGTAATCTACAATAGTTCTTTTCTGGTGAGGGCATTACTATAGAAATTCGATTTTTAAAGGATCCTATGTAATAAAAGAGCAGTATGGAAATTAACCATCACTCTGTCACTCTGTCACTCCGTCACAAAGATGGTGGTGCCCAGTCCCCTCAGTCCAGCCGCTGCAGTGTCAAGGCCTTTCATCATTCCGGGTGGCCGATCACAGCAGTATCCAGGCCTGTGAACCCAGCTGGGGGCTGCAGGGGCCAGCAGGAAGGCATGACCCCCCACTCCGGCCAGCCGATCATGGCAGTGTCCGGGCCTGTCAGCCCCTCCATGAGGCTGAATGCTGCGTCCAGGGGGCACACACAAGTGAGTGGGGACTTGACCCTGGGTCTTCTGGCACAGGGGGACTTGATGCTATGTCCCCGTTTGTGCTGGCCAGCAGGTGGACATCCCCCGAGGGGTCCCAGACTGTGAGAGGGCACAGGCCGGGCTGAGGGACCCCCTCCCCTCCGAGTGCACAAATTTTTGTGCACCGGGACAATAGTTCTGTTATAATATGGATGGCAGCATGATCATTTACACAAACTTGGGCAGAAACACGAGCGAGACAGTGAAGCAGAGATTTCAGTGATATATGAGGGTCTATTTTTCAGGACACTCTGCTGCCAAATTAAATCTTGGACGGAAATTGATGTTCCATTTGATTCCGTAATTATTGACTTGGCTGGGAGCTCACTCTTTGCAGGGGAGGTAATGAACGACTGCCCAGCTGTTGCTGGCAGGTAGGAAGGTTGCAAATGGAGCAATCGGTCCAACTTCCTGTGGAAGATTCTCAGAGCGAAGGAAGTGCAATCGGAGGTTGTGGACTGACCATGGACATCAGACCAGGTACATGAGGTTGCCAAGGTTTGTAGTCGAACACCAGTAATGAAACGCCATAAAGAGACTGGGCTCCTTCAAAGTTGAAGGCACCAGGGACTCATAGTTTTCTTCAAAAACTCTGTATTTTGACTGGTGGAAAATTCTTAAAGATGAATGACTATTTTGCCCGTAAACCAGTGTTAAAAATTGTTTGGTTAGTTGGTGTAAACTAAGAATTATGTTAATATTATACATTTTTACGAAACGTATGTGAATGCAACCTAGAGTTTTCTACATCAATATGCTTATCTTTTCTAAGACATGGAGTGAAATTTAAAGCTCATTAGGGGAGAAGGGATTACATTCTGAAATATAAGTGTACCCAATGTGTATTTAAGTGTTTAAGGTGTAGATTGGTTTATTTAAAACATTTAATATTGCATTGTGGCCCGGCTGGTGTGGCTCAGTGGTTGAGCATGGACCTTTGAACCAGGAGGTCACAGTTTAATTCCCTGTCAGGGCACATGCCTGGGTTGTGGGCTCAATCCCCAGTAAAGGGTGTGCAGGAGGCAGCTGATCAGTGATTCTCTCTCATCATTGATGTTTCTCTCTCTCTCTACTCCTCTCCCTTCCTCTCTGAAATCAATAAAAATAGATTTAAAAAGTACATTGTGGCCTTAAGTCCTGATATTACTGTGTTATACATTTATCTTTTTCTAGAATTGGTAATAATGTGGCTGTCGCAGTAAGAATAAAATGGGGTCCTGCCTATATTATTGAAACAAAAATGATTTTGACGTGGGCATTACCTGCAAGAGACAGGTGAGTCACCATGTGAAATCAGAAAGACACGCTCCACGAGGCCTCTGGTGGTGGGAGGACAATGGGTGCTGCTTCCTCTCGAACCTTCACGAGCTCCAAAGACTGTGCTCAGCCACGTGTGGCTCAGGCTTCAGGAGACTTTGGGTTAGGGACTGTGAGGCTGTTCCCTTCTATGTTGGGGCGTGCGGGATGGACGCTGGTCTAAAGGGTGACCCCCCATAATGAGGCCGCAGTCATCCTCGGCTTTTTTCGGGAGCTCCTGCCTCACTTTCACTCCCCCCCCCCACCCCCGCACACACACACAGGCCAGCTCCCAATTCTTGACAGAAGGCCCTGCAGACAGAGCCCCTCCGCCCTGTCTGGTGGATTCTCATTTAGATGATGTTTGCATTCATGAGCTGGCAGCACGCTGAGCAGGGCCGGCTGAGGGCGGCTCAGCAAATGAGGAGGCCCCCGGGCACCGAGGCCTCCCGCTGGCACCCTGGGCTGTGCCACAGGGCAGCTCCTGACTGACAGGTGGGCAGAGCCGGCTGCTGCCTCCTCACACTGATTGCCTCTGACACACCCTTCACAGGGCTAACGCCAGCCACGCACTGCTCAATGGAAAAGATTAGTCTTTCCTCATGGAAGCAAACGGCATGAAAATCACCTGGATGCTAATATATCTGTGATTGCAATTTACCAGACTGAGTAAATAAAAGTAGTGAAAATACAGGAAGATATATTTTCCCCCCTCTGCC